>NW_028236363.1:0-2500 GCF_977035675.1 Penaeus japonicus | reverse complement strand
GAACCGCAATCAGACATGCGAAAAGTTATACAAATGGGCAGTTGTCCAGTTTGAAGTAAGAACAGATGTGGGCAGGCCAGGGATAGGAAGAGTAGGACAGGCAATGGCAAGTTAAGTTAGGGCGAGGAAGGTTATGGCAGGTTAAGGCAGAGAAGGCCAGGGTAGGGTAGGTTATGGCAAGTTTGGGCAGGGTAGGTTATGGTAAGATAAGGAAGGGAAGGCCAGGGCAGGGTAGGTTATGGCAAGTTTGGGCAGGGCAAGCCAGGGTAGGGAAGGCTGTGGCAAGTTTGGCCACGTAAGGCTATGGCAGGGTAGGTTATGGCAAGATAAGGCAGGGAAATCCAGGGCAGGGTAGGTTATGGCAAGCTAGGGCAGGGAAAGCCAGGGCAGGGTAGGTAATGGCAAGTTTTGGCATGGAATGAAGGCCAGGGTAGGGCAGGGCAGGCCAGGGAAAGCCAGGGCAGGGCAGGGAAGGCGAGAGCGTGAGCGAGAATATCTCATTGAGGGCAGGAAATCAGAACATATGTTTTCTGTTTCTGTAAGCCAGCCCCTGCCTCATCTGGGCCCTCCCCCCCCCTCCTCTCTCTCTCTCTCCCTTTCTCCTCCTCCTTCCCTTCCCTTCCCCCTTCTCGTACCATCGGGCACTCCTCCTACCCCCCCTCTTTGGCACTCCCCCCTCCCTCCCTGTGGTACTCTCCCCTCCTCTGGCACTCCCCCCCCCCCACCTATGGTACTCTCCCCTCCTCTGCCCTATATCCCCCACCCCCCATGTGGCACCCCCTCATGGCACAGGGGTAGGCCTACAGTTCGACAAGACTGAGGGTAGTATTGATACGAGGCGCAATATCGGCCTTACTGACATATGACCGGGATCACTTCCTCTGCCCCCGGACGCATCACGTGAGATCCTCTATCAACAACATATGCCACATTTGGTCCTTCGGTCGGCGGCCCGTTGGCCCGAGAGGGGAATCTAGTCCTTATCGCCTGCGAGCACAGATTGCCCTGGGCACGGTTTGGTGGCTGGGGTGAGGGGGGGGGGGCAGGGGGGGAACAGGGGAAGAGAGGGTCTTTAGAGAGAGGGGAGAGAGGAGAGGGGGGGGGGGAGAGCCGATTTCACGGTGCCCCTCATAAATCGGTTCCATCTTGAGGAAGCCTCGGGAAGAACGGGCGTCCCGATGAAGGATTTTACAGATGGCGCAGGACGTTTTGAGGGCCGGAGTTACGAGTGTTCGCGAGGAGGCCGACATTACCTTGGAAGGGGGGCGTTGGGAGGAGGGGGAAGGGGTAAGGGGCAAGGGGAGAGGGGAGAGAGAGAAGGTGTTTGGCCGCGGCCGGAGCGAGGCTTTGATTGCTTCTGCAGTGAAAGACAAGACCTACACAAATATTCGGCCGTAAGAATGGCTGCCTCTCGCCGCCGTTGACGAGCGGCGGCCGATGACACGTCGGGATCGACAACGACACCTCGAGGCACCACGTTATGCCGCGAGGTATTGGCCCGAGGACGTCCGCGAGACGGGTTACTCGCCACCTTACGATGCGCCCGACACATGTCAACATTTTAGTCGCTATTCGCCGCGTTTTAGGACTTTCCGAGAGGCGGGCGTGTTTGGGGAAGCTTAACGGCGATGGCGATGGCGGTGAAGAACAGCGAACAGCGGGAAGAGGGGGAGGTGGGGGGAGGGGGGGAGTGTTGCCCTGGTCGGCGCTCCCGTTGTAAACCCGCGTTCGTGTTTACTCTGTTAGGCCCCGATGGATCTCGGGTCCCGTCGGGTCCTGAGTCCCCCCTCGGGTCCCGAGTCCCCCCCCCCTCAGGAGCGAGCGACACAGAGCCATAGATCCTGCCACAGACTCTTGCTTTTGTAGGAGGCTCTCTGGGGCGTCGGTGACACTTGGCACTTAAGGGCACGCACCGACGCAGAGGTTCCTCCGAGCGTCTGTTTCCCCGAGGAGGAGGGAGGAAGGGCGGGCTGGTTGACGTCGAGTGGCACTCGTAATGGCGGGGGGGGGGAGGCCAAGGTCGGGGACTGGATAGTGAATGGATAGTGATGGATAGGATTAGATTCGAGAAAGAGAGAGAAGAACAAGAAGGAGATAGAGAAGGAGAAAGAGGAGGAAGAAGCAAGGAAACGAATCAGGAGGAGACAGAGATATAAAGAAAGCAAGAAAGAAAGAGAGAGATAGACAGATAGATAGAGAAAGAAAGAGAAAGGGAGAGAGAAAGAAAGAGAAAGAAAGACAGAGAGGAAACAAAGGGAGAGAGAAAGAAAGAGACAGAGACAGAGACAGAGACAAGACAAGACAAGACATGCAAAATCCCAAATCGGATCAAGTCCCACAAGAAATATATATATTTTTTTGCAATATTAAACGGAAACAAACGGCGGTGCCCTTTCCTTCGGGTCACAACGGCAGCGGAGGAGAGTGGAGTGCCAGGCCGGGTCAAGCGAGGGCGCGGGAGGCAAGGGGGACGCAGAAAGTGTAAACAAACAGGGGCATC
>NW_028236361.1:42500-48895 GCF_977035675.1 Penaeus japonicus | reverse complement strand
TTTTTCTCTTCTTTTTTTCTCTTTTTCTTTCGATTTTTCTTTCTTTTTTTCTCTTTTTCTTTCGATTTTTCTCTTGAGGTTTTTTCTCTTTTTCTTTCGTTTTTTCTTTCTTTTTTCTTTCGTTTTTTCTCTTTTTCTTTCGTTTTTTTCTTTCTTTCTCGGGGGGGAATTCGAATTTCTCTCTCTCTCTCTCAGCTCTCAGCTCTCGCTCGCTCTCGGTGATGTTCTACCTCCTTTCTTTCTCTTTTCTTTTTTCTTTCGTTTTTTTCGCTTTTTCTTTCCTTTTTTCTTTCTTTTAGGAGACGAGGAGAGAAGAGAAGAGAAGAGAAGAGAAGAGAAGAGAAAAACCAAAGAAAAAAAGAAAAAAAAAAAAAAAAAAAAAAAAGAAAAAAACCACCTCCAAGCACAAGAGAGTGAGTTTCCATCTCAGTCGGTTTCCCCTAGGTGAAATCGAATCTGGTGAAATCGATTTCTCGCTTCTAGCTCTCACTCTCAGCGATGATCTACTACCTCCTTTCCTTTTTCTTTCTTTTTCTCTGGAGGTTTTTCTTTCTTTTTTTCTCTTTTTCTTTCGATTTTTTTTTCTTTTCTTTCGTTTTTTTCTCTTTTTCTTTCGTTTTTTTCTCTTTTTCTTTCGTTTTTTTCTTTCTTTTTTTCTCTTCTTTTTTTCTCTTTTTCTTTCGATTTTTCTTTCTTTTTTTCTCTTTTTCTTTCGATTTTTCTCTTGAGGTTTTTTCTCTTTTTCTTTCGATTTTTCTTTCTTTTTTTCTCTTCTTTTTTTCTCTTTTTCTTTCTTTTTTTCTCTTTTTCCCCTCGGGGGGGAATTCGAATTTCTCTCTCTCTCTCTCAGCTCTCAGCTCTCGCTCTCGGTGATGTTCTACCTCCTTTCTTTCTCTTTTCTTTTTTCTTTCGTTTTTTTCGCTTTTTCTTTCCTTTTTTCTTTCTTTTAGGAGACGAGGAGAGAAGAGAAGAGAAGAGAAGAGAAGAGAAGAGAAAAACCAAAGAAAAAAAGAAAAAAAAAAAAAAAAAAAAAAGAAATCACCTCCAAGCACGGGAAGAGAGAGAGAGAGAAACAACCACCTCAGTCGGTTTCCATCTCAGAGAGTTTCCCCTAGGGGAATTCGATTTCTCGCTTCTAGCTCTCACTCTCAGCGATGCTCTACTACCGCTTCCTTTCAGCTTTCTTTTTCTTTCTTTTTCTTTCATTTTTTCTCTTATTTCTTGAGGTTTTTATTTGGTTTTTTTTCTTTCTTTTTCTCTTGAGGTTTTTTCTTTCTTTTTTTCTTTCTTTTTCTTTCGTTTTTTTCTTTCTTTTTCTTTCGTTTTTTTCTCTTTTTCTTTCGTTTTTTTCTCTTTTTCTTTCGTTTTTTTCTTTCTTTTTTTTTCTTCTTTTTTTCTTTTCTTTCGATTTTTCTTTCTTTTTTTCTCTTTTTCTTTCCTTTTTTTTTTTGTTTTTTTTTCTTTTTCTTTCGTTTTTTCTTTCTTTTTTCTTTCGTTTTTTCTCTTTTTCTTTCGTTTTTTTCTTTCTTTCTCGGGGGGGAATTCGAATTTCTCTCTCTCTCAGCTCTCAGCTCTCGCTCGCTCTCGGTGATGTTCTACCTCCTTTCTTTCTCTTTTCTTTTTTCTTTCGTTTTTTTCTTTCGCTTTTTCTTTCCTTTTTTCTTTCTTTTAGGAGACGAGGAGAGAAGAGAAGAGAAGAGAAGAGAAAAACGAAAGAAGAAAAAAAGAAAAAAAAAAGAAAAAAAAAAGAAAAAAAAAAAAAGAAAAAAAACCACCTCACCTAGCATCAGCACAGAAGAGAGAGAAAAGAGAAACAACCACCTCAGTCGGTTTCCATCTCAGAGAGTTTCCCCTAGGGGAAATGGATTTCTCTCTCTCAGACTCTCGCTCTCAGTCTCAGCGATACTCTACTACCTCCGCTTCTTTTTCTTTCTTTTTCTTTCGATTTTTCTTTCTTTTTTTCTCTTTTTCTCTTGAGGTTTTTCTTTCGTTTTTTCTCTTCTTTTTTTCGCTTTTTTCTTTCTTTCTTTCTCTTCTTTTTTTTCTCTTTTTCTTTCGTTTTTTCTCTTCTTTTTTTTTCGTTTTTTCTTTCTTTTTTTCTCTTTTTCTTTCGATTTTTCTCTTGAGGTTTTTTCTCTTTTTCTTTCGATTTTTCTTTCTTTTTTTCGCTTTTTCTTTCGATTTTTCTTTCTTTTTTTCTCTTTTTCTCTTGAGGTTTTTTCTCTTCTTTTCTTTCGATTTTTCTTTCTTTTTTTCTCTTTTTCCCCTCGGGGGGGAATTCGAATTTCTCTCTCTCTCAGCTCTCGCTCTCGGTGATGTTCTACCTCCTTTCTTTCTCTTTTCTTTTTTCTTTCGTTTTTTTCTTTCGCTTTTTCTTTCCTTTTTTCTTTCTTTTAGGAGACGAGGAGAGAAGAGAAGAGAAGAGAAGAGAAAAACGAAAGAAGAAAAAAAGAAAAAAAAAAGAAAAAAAAAAGAAAAAAAAAAAAAGAAAAAAAACCACCTCACCTAGCATCAGCACAGAAGAGAGAGAAAAGAGAAACAACCACCTCAGTCGGTTTCCATCTCAGAGAGTTTCCCCTAGGGGAATTCGATTTCTCTCACTCTCAGACTCAGCGATGATCTACTACATCCTTTCCTGTTTCCGCTTCTTTTTCTTTCTTTTTCTTTCGATTTTTCTTTCTTTTTTTCTCTTTTTCTCTTGAGGTTTTTCTTTCGTTTTTTCTCTTCTTTTTTTCGCTTTTTTCTTTCTTTCTTTCTCTTCTTTTTTTTCTCTTTTTCTTTCGTTTTTTCTCTTCTTTTTTTTTCGTTTTTTTTTTCTTTTTTTCTCGTTTCTTTCGCTTTTTCTCTTGAGGTTTTTCTTCTTTTTTTCTCTTTTTTTTTTTTTTTTTTTTTCGTTTTTTTTTTTCTTTTTCGTTTTTTTCTTTCTTTTTCGCTTCTTTTTTTCTCTTTTTCTTTCGTTTTTTTTTTTTTTTTTTCGTTTTTTTCTTTCTTTTTTTCTCTTCTTTTTTTCTCTTTTTCTTTCGATTTTTCTTTCTTTTTTTCTCTTTTTCTTTCCTTTTTTCTCTTGAGGTTTTTTTTCTTTTTCTTTCGATTTTTCTTTCGTTTTTTCTCTTTTTCTTTCGATTTTTCTTTCTTTTTTTCTCTTTTTCCCCTCGGGGGGGAATTCGAATTTCTCTCTCTCTCAGCTCTCGCTCTCGGTGATGTTCTACCTCCTTTCTTTCTCTTTTCTTTTTTCTTTCGTTTTTTTCTTTCGCTTTTTCTTTCCTTTTTTCTTTCTTTTAGGAGACGAGGAGAGAAGAGAAGAGAAGAGAAGAGAAAAACGAAAGAAGAAAAAAAGAAAAAAAAAAGAAAAAAAAAAGAAAAAAAAAAAAAGAAAAAAAACCACCTCACCTAGCATCAGCACAGAAGAGAGAGAAAAGAGAAACAACCACCTCAGTCGGTTTCCATCTCAGAGAGTTTCCCCTAGGGGAATTCGATTTCTCTCACTCTCAGACTCAGCGATGATCTACTACATCCTTTCCTGTTTCCGCTTCTTTTTCTTTTTCTCTTGAGGTTTTTTCTTTCTTTTTCGCTTCTTTTTTTCTCTTTTTCTTTCGATTTTTTTTTTCTTTTTCGTTTTTTTCTTTCTTTTTCGCTTCTTTTTTTCTCTTTTTCTTTCGATTTTTTTTTTTTTTTTCGTTTTTTTCTTTCGATTTTTCTCTTCTTTTTTTCTCTTTTTCTTTCGATTTTTTTTTTTTTTTCGTTTTTTTCTTTCTTTTTTTCTCTTCTTTTTTTCTCTTTTTCTTTCCTTTTTTCTCTTGAGGTTTTTTCTCTTTTTCTTTCGTTTTTTCTCTTCTTTTTTCTTTCGTTTTTTCTCTTTTTCTTTCGTTTTTTTCTTTCTTTCTTTCTCTTCTTTTTTTTCTCTTTTTGTGTCGGTGTTTTTCTGTTCTTTTTTTCTCTTCTTTTTTGTGTCTCTTTTTCTTTCGTTTTTCTCTTGAGGTTTTGTCTCTTTTCGTTCGTTTTTTTCTCTTCTTTTTTTTCTTTCTTTTTGCTCTTTTCGTTCGTTTTTTTTTTCTTTCTTTCTGTCCTTCGTTTTTTTCTCTTGTTCCCTTCCCCTCGGGGTGGGGAGGGAATTCGAATTTCTCTCTCTCCCCTCCCCTCCCCCCCCCCCCCCCCCTCTCTCTCTCAGCTCTCAGCTCTCGCTCGCTCTCGGTGATGTTCTACCTCCTTTCTTTCTCTTTTCTTTTTTCTTTCGTTTTTTTCGCTTTTTCTTTCCTTTTTTCTTTCTTTTAGGAGACGAGGAGAGAAGAGAAAAACGAAAGAAAAAAAGAAAAAAAAAAAAAAAAAAAAAAAATAATCACCTAGCATCAGCACGGGAAGAGAGAGCATAGAGACGGTTTCCACCTCAGAGAGATTCCATCTCAGACGCTTTCACCTAGGGGAAATCGAATTCTCGCTTCTCTCTCGCTTCTCGCTCTCGGTCTCAGCGATGATCTACTACCTTCTTTCCTTTTTTCTCTTTTTCGCTTTTTCTCTTGAGGTTTTTCTTTCTTTTTCGCTTCTTTTTTTCTCTTTTTCTCTGGAGGTTTTTTCTCTTTTTCTTTCGTTTTTTCTCTTCTTTTTTCTTTCGTTTTTTCTCTTTTTCTTTCGTTTTTTTCTTTCTTTTTTTCTCTTCTTTTTTTCTCTTTTTCCCCTCGGGGGGGAATTCGAATTTCTCTCTCTCTCTCTCAGCTCTCAGCTCTCGCTCGCTCTCGGTGATGTTCTACCTCCTTTCTTTCTCTTTTCTTTTTTCTTTCGTTTTTTTCGCTTTTTCTTTCCTTTTTTCTTTCTTTTAGGAGACGAGGAGAGAAGAGAAGAGAAGAGAAGAGAAGAGAAGAGAAGAGAAGAGAAGAGAAGAGAAGAGAAGAGAAGAGAAGAGAAGAGAAGAGAAGAGAAGAGAAGAAGGAGAAGAGAAGAGAAGAGAAGAGCCCAGAAAAAAAAAGAAAAAAAAAAAAAAAAACTCCAAAGATCACAGTAGAGAGAAACCACCTCAGCCTGTTTCCCCTCGGGGGGGAAGAGAAGAGAAGAGAAGAGAAGAGAAGAGAAGAGAAGAGAAGAGAAGAGAAGAGAAGAGAAGAGAAGAAGGAGAAAAAAACTGCTAGGCACAAATCAGTCTTCATACTCAAGACCCCACGTTAAAAGAAAAAACAGCCCCCCACACCGCAGACGTTGGTACGTGAATGTAATTGTATGATGCTCCAGACCAAGGACACGCCAGAAAAATGACAGGAGTAAGAATGAGATCTTCAGAGAAAAAAATATCTTGAGAAGAGAAGAGAAGAGAAGAGAAGAGAAGAAGGAGAAGAGAAGAAGGAGAAGAGAAGAGAAGAGAAGAGAAGAGAAGAGAAGAGAAGAGAAGAGAAGAAGGAGAAGGAGAAGAGAAGAGAAGAGAAGAGAAGAGAAGAGAAGAGAAGAGAAGAGAAAAACGAAAGAAAAAAAGAAAAAAAAAAAAAGAAAAAAAAAGAAAAAACTCAAAAGAGAAACAACCTAAGAAGAGAGAGAATCCATCTCAGTCGGTCTCACCTCGGGGGGGAAATCGAATCTGGTGAAATCGATTTCTCACTTCTCGCTCTCAGTCTCAGCGATGCTCTACTACCTTCTTTCGTTTTTTCTCTTTTTCTTTCGATTTTTTTTTTCTTTTTCGTTTTTTTCTTTCTTTTAGGAGACGAGGAGAGAAGAGAAGAGAAGAGAAGAGAAGAGAAGAAGGAGAAGAGAAGAGAAGAGAAGAGAAGAGAAGAGAAGAGAAGAGAAGAAGGAGAAGAGAAGAGAAGAGAAAGAAAGAAGGAGAAGAGAAAGAAGAGAAAGAAGAGAAGAGAAGAGAAGAAGAGAAAGAAGGAGAGAGAAGGGATGAGGAGAAAGAAGAGAAGAGAAGAGAAGAGAAGAGAAGAGAAGAAGAAGAGAAAAAAGAAGAGAAGAGAGAGAAGAGAAAAACGAAAGAAAAAAAGAAAAAAAAAAAAGAAAAAAAAAGAAAAAAACTCAAAAAGAAACAACCTAGAAGAGAGAGAATCATCTCAGTCGGTCTCACCTCGGGGGGGAAATCGAATCCTGTGAAATCGATTTCCCTCACTTCTCGCTCTCAGTCAGCGATGCTCTACTACTTCTTTCGTTTTTTCTCTTTTCTTTCGATTTTTTTTTTTTCTTTTTTTCTTTCTTTTAGGAGAAGAGAAGAGAAGAGAAGAGAAGAGAAGAAGGAGAAGAGAAGAGAAGAGAAGAGAAGAGAAGAGAAGAAGGAGAAGAGAAGAGAAGAAGGAGAAGAGAAGAGAAGAGAAGAAGGAGAAGAGAAGAGAAGAGAAGAGAAGAGAAGAAGAGACGAGGAGAGAAGAGAAGAGAAGAGAAGAGAAGAGAAGAGAAGAAGAAAAAAAGAAAAAAGAAAAAAA
>NW_028236361.1:35000-37500 GCF_977035675.1 Penaeus japonicus | reverse complement strand
AAAAAAAAGAAAAAACTCAAAAGAGAAACAACCTAAGAAGAGAGAGAATCCATCTCAGTCGGTCTCACCTCGGGGGGGAAATCGAATCTGGTGAAATCGATTTCTCACTTCTCGCTCTCAGTCTCAGCGATGCTCTACTACCTTCTTTCGTTTTTTCTCTTTTTCTTTCGATTTTTTTTTTCTTTTTCTTTCCTTTTTTCTTTCTTTTAGGAGACGAGGAGAGAAGAGAAGAGAAGAGAAGAGAAAAACGAAAGAAAAAAAGAAAAAAAAAAAAGAAAAAAAAAGAAAAAACTCAAAAGAGAAACAACCTAAGAAGAGAGAGAATCCATCTCAGTCGGTCTCACCTCGGGGGGGAAATCGAATTCTCAGCTCTCTCACGGGGAATTCGATTTCTCGCTTCTAGCTCTCACTCTCAGCGATGCTCTACTACCTTTCCTGTTTCCGCTTCTTTTTCTTTCGTTTTTTCTCTTGAGGTTTTTCTTTCTTTTTCTTTCCTTTTTTCTTTCTTTCTTTCTCTTCTTTTTTTCGCTTTTTCTTTCTCTTTTTCTCTTGAGGTTTTTTTCTCTTTTTCTTTCTTTTTTTCTCTTTTTCTTTCGATTTTTCTCTTCTTTTTTTCTCTTCTTTTTTTCTCTTTTTCTTTCTTTTTTTCTCCTTCGAGAAGAAAAGAGAAGAGAAGAGAAGAGAAGAGAAGAGAAGAGAAGAGAAGAGAAGAGAAGAGAAGAGAAGAGAAGAGAAGAGAAGAGAAGAGACGAGGAGAGAAGAGAAGAGAAGAGAAGAGAAGAAGAGGGGAGAATAGAAATAGGAAGAGAAGAGAAAAGAGAGAGAAAGAGGAAGAGAAGAGAAGAAGAGAAGAAAGAGCAAGAGAAGAGAAGAAATAAAGAGGAAGAGAAGAGAACAGAAGAAAGAGAAGAGAAGAAGAAGAGAAGAGAGAGAAAGAGAAGAGAATAGAAGAAAGATGAAGAGAAGGAGGAAAGAACGAAGAAGAGAGTGAAGAGAAGAGAAGAAGGAGAAGGAGAAGAGAAGAGAAGAGAAGAGAAGAGAAGGGACAGACAGAGAGAGAGAGAAAGAGAAGAGAAGAAGAAAAAAAAGAGAAGAGAAGAGATGAAAGAAGAAGAGAAGAGAGAGAAGACGGTGAATAGAAGAGAAGAGAAGAGAAAAGGAGAAGAGAAGAGAAGAGAAAAGGAGAAGAGAAGAGAAGAAGGAGAAGAGAAGAGAAGAAGGAGAAGAGAAGAGAAGAAGGAGAAGAGAAGAGAAGAAGGAGAAGAGAAGAGAAGAGAAGAGAAGAGAAGAGAAGAGAAGAGAAGAGAAGAGAAGAAGGAGAAGAGAAGAGAAGGAGAAGAGAAGAGAAGAAGGAGAAGAGAAGAGAAGAAGGAGAAGAGAAGAGAAGAAGGAGAAGAGAAGAGAAGAAGGAGAAGAGAAGAGAAGAAGGAGAAGAGAAGAGAAGAAGGAGAAGAGAAGAGAAGAAGGAGAAGAGAAGAGAAGAGAAGAGAAGAGAAGAAGGAGAAGAGAAGAGAAGAAGGAGAAGAGAAGAGAAGAGAAGAGAAGAGAAGAAGGAGAAGAGAAGAGAAGGAGAAGAGAAGAAGGAGAAGAGAAGAGAAGAAGGAGAAGAGAAGAGAAGAAGGAGAAGAGAAGAGAAGAAGGAGAAGAGAAGAGAAGAAGGAGAAGAGAAGAGAAGAGAAGAGAAGAAGAAAGCCAGCAGAAGCGAGAAGAAGGAGAAGAGAAGAGAAGAAGGAGAAGAGAAGAGAAGAGAAGAAGGAGAAGAGAAGAGAAAAAGGAGAAGAGAAGAGAAGAGAAGAAGGAGAAGAGAAGAGAAGAGAAGAGAAGAAGGAGAAGAGAAGAAGGAGAAGAGAAGAGAAGAGAAGAAGGAGAAGAGAAGAAGGAGAAGAGAAGAAGGAGAAGAGAAGAGAAGAGAAGAGAAAGGAGAAGAGAAGAGAAGAGAAGAGAAGAAGGAGAAGAAGAGAAGAGAGGAAAGAGAAGAAGAGAAGAGAGGAAAGAGAAGAAGAGAAGAGAGAGAAGAAGAGAGAAGAGAAGAAGGAGAAGAGAAGAAGGAGAAGAGAAGAAGGAGAAGAGAAGAGAAAAGGAGAAGAGAAGAGAAGAGAAGAGAAGAGAAGAAGGAGAAGAGAAGAGAAGAAGGAGAAGAGAAGAGAAGAGAAGAAGGAGAAGAGAAGAGAAAAAGGAGAAGAGAAGAGAAGAGAAGAAGGAGAAGAGAAGAGAAGAAGGAGAAGAGAAGAGAAGAAGGAGAAGAGAAGAGAAGAGAAGAAGGAGAAGAGAAGAGAAGAGAAGAGAAGAAGGAGAAGAGAAGAGAAGAGAAGAGAAGAGAAGAGAAGAGAAGAGAAGAGAAGAGAAGAGAAGAGAAGAGAAGAAGGAGAAGAGAAGAAGGAGAAGAGAAGAAGGAGAAGAGAAGAAGGAGAAGAGAAGAAGGAGAAGAGAAGAGAAGAGAAGAGAAGAAGGAGAAGAGAAGAAGGAGAAGAGAAGAAGGAGAAGAGAAGAAGGAGAAGAG
>NW_028236361.1:12500-15000 GCF_977035675.1 Penaeus japonicus | reverse complement strand
ATAGAGAGAGAGAGAAAGGAGAGAAATAGAGAGAGAGAGAGAGGAGAGAGAGAGAGAGAGAGAGAGAGAGAGAGAGAGAGAGAAAGGAGAGAAATAGAGAGAGAGAGAGAAAGGAGAGAAATAGAGAGAGAGAGAGAAAGGAGAGAAATAGAGAGAGAGAGAAAGGAGAGAAATAGAGAGAGAGAGAGAAAGGAGAGAAATAGAGAGAGAGAGAGAAAGGAGAGAAATAGAGAGAGAGAGAGAAAGGAGAGAAATAGAGAGAGAGAGAAAGGAGAGAAATAGAGAGAGAGAGAAAGGAGAGAAATAGAGAGAGAGAGAAAGGAGAGAAATAGAGAGAGAGAGAAAGAGGGAGAAATATGAGAGAGAGAGAAAGAGGGAGAAATATGAGAGAGAGAGAAAGAGGGAGAAATATGAGAGAGAGAGAAAGAGGGAGAAAGAGAGGTTTTATATAAGAGAGAGAGGGAGAAAGGAGAGAAAATAGAGAGAGAGCGAAGAAGGAGGAGAATAGAGGAAGGCGAGAGCGAAAGGAGAGAAGATAGAGAGAGGAGAGAGAAAGGAGATATTAAGAAATAGAGAGAGAGAAAGGAGAGTATAGAGAGAGAGAAAGGAGAGAATAGAGAGAGAGAAAGGAGAGATATTAAATAGAGGGGGGGGGGGATGAGAGAGAGAAAGAAGAGGAAATAGAGAGAGAGAGAGAAAGGATGAGAAGATAGAGAGAGAGAGAAAGGGAGGAGAGAAATAGAGAGAGAGAGAAAAAGGAGAGAAATAGAGAGAGAGAGAGAAGGATGGAAAGCAAAGAGAGAGAGAGAGAGGAGAGAAGAGAGAGCGAGAGAGAAAGAGAGAGGAGTGAGAGGAGAGAAGGAGAGTGAGGAGAGAGTAGAGAGAGAGAGTGAGAGAAGAGGAGAGAGAAGAGGATGAGAGAGAGATGATGAAGAGAAGAGAGAGAGAGAGGAGAGAGAGAGAGGGCGAGAGGGAGGGGAGGGAATGGAGAGAGAGAAAGAGAGGATGAGAGAGAGGACGCTGAGGAAGATGGTGACGAAGAGAGAGAGAGAGTGAGAGTGAGTGGAGAGAGAGAGAGAGAGAGAGAGAGAGAGAGAGAGAGTGGAGTAGAGGTAAGAGGGAGAGGAGAGAAAGAGCGAGCGATGAGAAAGAGCAGGTGGTTGTAAAGAAGGGTATAGTCCGGTTTAAAGACTCTCTCTCCACCCTCCCTCCCTTCCTCCCTCTCCACCTCCCACACCTCCTTTCTCCCTCCCTCTCCAACTACAACACCTCCTCCACCTACCTCCCTCTCCACCTCCCACCCTCCCCCCCTCCCCCCCCTCCTCCACCTCCTCCTCCTCCTCCTCCTCCACCTCCTCCTCCTCCTCCTCCTCCTCCTCCTCCTCCTCCACCTCCTCACCTTGCTTCTGGAACCAGCTGAAGACCGGAATGGACACGGCCACGCCCAGGAGGTAGTACTTGAAAACCCACTGGTTCCGTGCGTAGTAGCCGAAGGGGAACTGGGCCACCTTGGCCGAGAGGGTGTAGGGGTACTTCATGGCCCGTCCGCTCATCTTGCTGGTCTCGCCGGAGGTCGTCTGCTGCAGCGCACGTGTCAGGGATTCCAGGGGGTTGCGAGACGAGCTGCTGTGGGGGGGGGGGGGGGGGAGGAGAGAGTTAGTCATGTCGGTCAGAGAAGAAAGAGAGAGAGAGAGAGAGAGAGAGGATGGAGTACGAGAGCTCGCTAGTTGAGGAGGACAGAGAGAGAGAGAGAAGAAAAAAGGGAGAGAGGGAGAAGAAAAAGACGAGGAGAGAGAAGATGAGAGAGAGAGAGAGAGAAGAGAGGAGAAGAGAAAGGCGAAAAGAGAATGGAGAGAAGTGATGGAGAGAGGAAAAAGTGAGAGAGAGAGAGTAGAAGAAACATAAAAGAGAGTAGAGAGAGGAGAGAGAAGGGAAAGAAAGAGATGAGAGAGGGGAGAGAGAGAGAGAGAGAAGAAAAAGAGAGAGAGAGAAGAAAGAGAGAGAAGAAAAAGAGAGAGAGGAGAGAGAGAAGAAAAAGAGAGAGAGGAGAGAGAGAAGAAAAAGAGAGAGAGAGAGAGAAAGAAAGGAGAAGAGAGAGAGAGAGAGAAAGAAAGGGGAAGAGAGAGAGAGAGAGGAAAAAAAAGTGATTGGAGAGAGAGAGAGAGATGGAGAGTGAGGAGACGGGAGAGTGGGGAGAGAGAGAAGAGAGAGAGAGGAGGAGACGAGAGAGCGGTTGAGAGAGAGAGAGAGAGAGAAAGGAAAAGAAAGAGAATGAGAAAGAAAGAGAATGAGAAAGACAAAAAGAGAGAAAGAAAAGAATGAGAAAGACAAAAAGAGAGAAAAAAAAAAACAGAGCAAAGAACGAGATATTAATGACCACTCATTTATTATTTATTTATCAATTTTTTATTATTTTTTTCTTATTAATTGTTCATTAATCTTTACCTTTTCCCTTCTGCCATTTTTGAGAAGCTTGGAAGAAGAGGAGAATAATAATAAT
>NW_028236361.1:5000-7500 GCF_977035675.1 Penaeus japonicus | reverse complement strand
TGATCGAATTTACTTACATTACCCAGTGCAACTCTTGCAGCAAAGTTTTGTAATTTTTGTACTTTTTGAATTTGTGTTTTGTTGGCTGAATCCCATACATTTGAACACTAGTTTGTTATGCTAAGAGCTAGTGTTTGCACGACCATGATTCTAGTATCCGTAGTGATTTGATTTTTTAAGTGATTTAGAAATATTAATATACCCATTACTTTCCTGTGTATGTTATCAACGTGTGTTTCAAATGTCATGTATCTGTCCAAGTGCACTCCCAAATTTTTCACTGAAATGTTTGGTTTGATAGGGTGGCCTTCAAATTCTATGGTTGTGTCGATGGGGATATTGGCAATGTTCTGTCGACTACCTATGAATATGCAATGAGTTTTATGGGGATTTAATTTAAGACCATTATTTTCAAAGTATATTTTAGCTTGTGTAAGAGTGTTTTGAGTATTTCTTATTAATGTATTTAAGTTATTTACTGAGTCACTATGGAGAAACTGTGAATCATTGGCGTACAGCACTAGCAGGCAGTTATGAGCAATGGTTGATAATTCATTTATGAAAACTGTAAATAGGATTGGGCCTAAAATAGATCCTTGTCGAACACCAAAACACATTGGTTGTTTCGATGATATGCTTTCATTAATTTTAACAGACGGAGTTCTATTATTCAGATAGCTACTAAACCGGAAAGAATCAATTCTATGGGATCTTAGTTTGTTAAGGAGAATTTTGTGATTTACACTGTCAAAAGCTTTTGAAAGATCACAATGTGAGTAAATTTACCTGATTTTTGTCTATATTATCATAAATTTTATTAGTTATCTGCAATAACGCTGTTTCAGTGGATAACCTATTTCTAAAGCCATGTTGTATTTTAGATAATAGGTTATTGGCCTCCAGGAAATTCGTTAGTTGATTTGCTACGATTTTCTCAAGAACTTTAGATAATACAGGGAGTATTGTAATAGGGCGGTAATTATTAACGTCGTCTATATCTCCTGATTTGAAAATTGGTGTTACTATTCCATGTTTCCAAAGCGATGGAAAAACACCAGTGACCAGGGAAGTGTTAATTATGACCGCCAGATAATGTGCGGTTGCTGGTAGACTATCCTTAATAGAGCGCAAAGCAATACCGTCTGCTCCTACAGCATTTGTTTCGCGAATGTGTTTTATTACTAGGATAATAGTCTCCACATCAATTGGGGTCTGAAAATATTAGATGTAGGCATAGCTTGATTTATATTTTGCTGTAATGTAGACGCATTTGTTTGTTCATAAGTTAGTTTACCTATTTTTGAAAAGAAGTTGTTAAAATGCTCTGTGCTTTGTGTAGAACTTGTACGATTAGCAGTGTGGTGTTTGTTGCTAGGTACGATTGACTTAATAATTTTCCATGTTTTATCCAAATTGTTTTTATATTCTATGAATCTGTTTCTGAAATAATTTGTTTTTGCACTTTGTATTAACTGTTTAACATTTTTCTTTTTTCTTTTATAATCTGCCTTAAGGGCAGCATAATTTCTGTTATTTTTGAGACTATGGTGGGCATTATTTCTGTCTTTAATAGCCCTCTTGATGTCATCTATCCAAGGAGCAGGGGGACGTCTGACGACTCTCGTTACAAGAGGTGCCAACGCGTCAATACTGCTTTTACTCACTTCCGTAAGGATAGTCACCAGTTTGTCTACATCATCTGTTGAAAAGATATTTAAGAGCATCGTCTCTTTAGATCTGATGAGCTCGATGAATGATTGAAGATTGTAATGCTTAAGGTCACGAAATGTTTTTGTTATCGGTGGTCGCTTTGGTTTCTTTATATTTAATGTGAGTGTGAGAAGTTCATGGTCAGCAATATGACACGGGATGACATCCGTATGATGGATAATGTCTGACCTGTTATCTACTTCTTATTATTACATCTAATAAGGATGAGGTGTTTTCTGTAATACGTGTAGGTTTATCTATAATTTGTTCTAGTTTGTTTTTCTTTATTATCTTAGCTAATTTAGCATTAGATTTAGTCAAATCATCATTTAAATCACCTAAGATAAAGAATGGTTTATTTTTCAATGACATTTCTCTAAAGACTTGTTCTATGTATTCAAAAGATTCTAAAGTTGCATGAGGATGCCTCTAGACTACGCCAATAATAATGGAACGAAGCATGTTGCTCTGTACGGTAACCCAGACATCTTCTACGGCAGTATTATTAACTGCTGTAGGAGATATCATGGCCCCCCCCCCCCCCCCCCCCCCCCCCCCCCCCCCCCGGCTTGATTTCAGGTTATCCCGTACATACATACATACTCCTCCTCCACGCCCTGCATCGCATCTATAGATATTGAAATTTGGAACGGTTATGAAATTACTAACCATTTCCTGGTGGAGCCATGTTTCACTGATGCACAGAATGTCTATGTTTCTCTCCTCAATTAGCATTTTAATTTCGTCAAAGTGCCTGAGGAGAGATTGTGCGTTAAGGTGTTCTATTTTT
>NW_028236361.1:0-2500 GCF_977035675.1 Penaeus japonicus | reverse complement strand
TTCTTTGAGAGTCAGTATATGCCTTGAGCCTATTGCGCAATAACAAGAGGGAAGCCCTTACGCGCAACCCCTCGCCAGTGGATCTCACCCTTAATTTTAGGACACTTGCTCAGTGAGTAAGATACTTATGATTACTAATTATTTACACCTGTAGATGGAAAACACATGCAAGGCGACTTCACGATAACGTCCCTCACTGTACTGCTGACCATAGATGAACAGCTAAAACTGAGTCCTGTCGTCTCATCATATTCCTGCAGGATAGGGTAAACCTAGGACCAATAACTGTATGACGCGAACAGCTTCAATAGAGGTTGCGCAACTTATCTATAATTATACTGAAAATGGAGTGAAATATTGCGCGCATCTATCATACAGAACAATAATCACAGTACCTTGCATGCCACGTGTAATTCAGTTTGGAGGTTTTTCTCAGTCCGTACTGACTCATGTTGGCTCTTAGGCGAAAGTGCAGTAGGGGTAGGTCACCTCGATGTTAATAGCCTATTTTGTCCAAGCGAAATATGCCCCGAAGTAGGTAGACGAGGTAGCACGAAGTGCCTTAAAAGAAGAGACCCAATCTAATGTGGGGTTTCCAGAAGGTGAGAATGGCGAATGATTTGATTAGGAATGATTTTATGTATCTTCATGGAACATTAGAGGTTGAAAGGAATCCATCCGCTAACATTTTTATGGGTATTTCGTAAGCTAATTTTTACCTGCCGTAATTTCTCCTTGATCTAACTAATCAATGGTGCCCTCCTGCTATCTATCTCCAGGACCCAATTGTGGGGTCCAGGGGGGCTAAGCGCGTCAGGTAATTCTCACTATATTATGAATAGTAGAGGTTGAGAGATATCCATCTATACCCACATTTATGTGGTTCTATTGCAGCGACGACCCCGCGTTGTTCGAAAACTTTAACCGGAAGAGAGTTTAATAAATAGAGAGGGAGAGGGAGGAAGGGAAGAGAGAGAGAGAGAGGGTGGGGAGAGGGGGAGAAGGAGAGAGAGAGAGGAGGGAGAGTAGAGAAGGGAGGTGAGAGAGCAGTAAGGAGAGAGGGAGAGAGCAGGGAGAGTTAGTCTCGGATGGGTAGAAGGGTGGGAAGTGAGAGGGATAGGAAGAGAGAGGAAGAGAGGGAGGGTGAAGGGAGGAGTAGGAGTGGATAGAGCAGAAGGAAGAGGGAGAGTGGGATGGGAGAGAGGCTGCAAGAGAGAAGAGGGAGAGGAGAGGGAGAGGAGAAGGGAGACGGGGAGGGTAGGTAAGCGTAATGAGAAGAGAGAGAGAATGAGAGAAGAGAGAGAGAGAAGAGAGAGGAGAGAGAGAGGAAGAGATGAGAGAGAGAGAGTAGAGAGAGAAGGAGGAGTGGAGGAGAGAGAAAAAGGTTAAAATAGAGATTAGAGAAGAGATAAATAGGAGTTAAAAATAACATAAGAGAGGAGAGGGGGAGAGGAAGAGAGAGAGGGAGTGAGAAAGTTTATTAATAGAATAGAGAGAAGAGATTAAAATAAGAGATTAAAAAATAAATAGATATGAGGGAGAGGGGGAGAGGGATAAGAGGAGAGGGAGAGAGCGGAGAGAGAAAGGGAGGGAGGTGAGAAGGCGAAGTAGGGAGAGTAGGGAGAGTGTAAGGGAATAGGGAGGAGAGAGGAGAGATAGAAGAGAGGAGGAGATAAGGGAGACAAAGGAGGGGAGGGAGAGGGAGAGAAATTCAAAGCCACATAGAATATTAATATCAATATTAATATTAATAATAATAATATTTAATTCAATAATATATCTAATTGCTATTAATATCTTTTTTTTTTAAATATAATGTAAATTGAATTATTTTGAATAATTTCTTTTTTTTTTACACTTCTAACACACAAAAATAAACAAACAAATAAATAAACAAAAACAAATAAACAAACAAATATAATAATAATAATAATAATAATAATAATAATAATAATAATAATTTTCTTGTCGTCTGCAACAAGCCGGTTAACTTTCCTCCCAAAAGAGGCCCAAAAACACCATAAATCGACCACAAACCGGTGAAACTATAGATTCAGAGGATGAAATGGATGATTATCTCGCGTTGGTGCAAAAGGAGATTCAGAAATAATGGAGAATAATGGAGGAATTCGGGGTAATGTTAGAGACGAACGTGGGAACACCATACCTCTACGACGTCTCGAGAGACACTGGAACCAAGATGGCGTCGCGAGGATACCCTGGGTTAAAATATTTTTATTTTTTTTTATTTTTTACATTGGACTAGGGATGGGTTTGTTGTTATTTATGTTCCTTGTTTTTTCCTTTATTAGGATTATTGGGTTAGAATGTTTTATCTTTTCCTTCGTGTCGTAAAGATACTATGGGTCAAATCTTTTTTTTATTCGATTTTAAATTATTTTAATTAGCTTATTCGTAATCTATGTTTATAGGGAGTAATTATGCGTTCATTTTAATATTATAAATCTCTCCTTTCATCATAATTTTCAGAATGTTGGCA
>NW_028236359.1:15000-22064 GCF_977035675.1 Penaeus japonicus | reverse complement strand
AAGAATGAAAAGAGAGAGGGAGGGGAGGGAAGAGGAAGAAGTGAGCTGGAAGAAAGGTGGGAGAGAAAGGGAGAGGGATAGGAAGAAAGAGGGGGAGGGACAGGGAGTGGGAGTGGAAGTGGGAGAGGGAGATAGACAATGGGAAGAAGGAAGACGGAGAGAGGGAAAGAAAAGGGAAAAGGGAAGAAGAGACTGAGGTGGAGAGCGCGATGGAAGGACAAGGAGGGAGGAAGAGAAAAAAAGAAGAGGGAGGAATACAGACAGAAGACGGCGGGAGGGAATGAAAGAGGGAGGGAGGGGAAAAGGTCATTCCGTGAGCGTTGCTTTCACCAGAGTAGGGTCGTGCTATGTAAGGCCAGGTGGACTGCGGTCAGGATGGGTCGTTTGTCTTCTTGATCAACTGTTTCTGTAGACGTTGCAAGGTATACCATTTTTCTCTTCTATAACGTCTACCCGCAAACGGTGTAAGCCTCAAGGATATATCTCTCTAAGTGTATGCAACTCATATCAAAATCTTTGAACAGATTCTCTCATCAATGATGAATATTAATATTCTCTCTCGCTCTCGCTCTCGCGCTCTCGCTCTCTCTCTCTCTCTTTCTCTCTCTCTCTCTCTCTCTCTCTCTCTCTCTCTCTCTCTCTCTCTCTCTCTCTCTCTCTCTCTCTCTCTCTCTCCCTCTCCTCTCCCTCTTCCCTCTCCCTCTCCCTCTCCCTCTCCCTCTCCCTCTCCCTCTCCCTCTCCCTCTCCCTCTCCCTCTCCCTCCCTCTCTCCCCCTCTGTCTCCCACTCCCACTACCTCTCCGTCTACCCTCTCTCTTCCACTACCCCTACCCCCTCTCTCTCTCTCCCTCTCCATCTCCATCTCTCTCTTTCTCTTTCTCTTCCTCTCTCTCTCCCTCTCCATCTCCATCTCTCTCTTTCTCTTTCTCTTCCTCTCTCTCTCCCTCTCCATCTCCATCTCTCTCTTTCTCTTTCTCTTCCTCTCTCTCTCCCTCTCCCTCATCAAGTAAAGTAAAGAAATACATATCCATACATACATATACTGTATGTATATATATATATATTATATATATATATTATTTATATATATATATATCTATATATATATATATATATATAATACATATATATATATATATATATATATATAGTATATATATATATATATATTACATATATATACATATGTATATGTATATGTATATGTATATGTATATATATATGTATATATATATAGACATTGATATAAACACAAACATTCAACCGATATATATATATAATTGAGCAAGCAAAAAATCTAGACAGTGGAACCTTTTTTGAAGATAAGCAATTTGGGCAAAAAAGGACTCTTCACAAAATCCTTATTAGACATCCGGATTAAACATTCTACTCTACTTGGCAGAGTAACCAACATCCATTTTTTTCCCAATATTTTCCCTCGTCGAGTCCCTCACGCTCACTCCCTCCTTCCCTCTCCTTTCCCTCGCTTCCTCCCTCCCCTTTCCCTCCCTCCCTCAACTTTCTCTCCCCCCGTTCTTCCCTCCCTCACCTTTCCTTCCCTCCATTCCTCCGCTTTCCATCCCTCACTCCCTCCCTCACCTTTCCCCAACTCCCTTCCTCCGCTTTCCATCCCTCCCCCCCTCCCTCACCTTTCCCTCCCTACCCCCCTCTAATCCCTCCCTCCCTCCCTCCCATCTCCCTATCTCTCTCCCTACTCCCCTCTACTCTCCTTCCCCTCGCAGGAAAAATGTACAAAAACCTATCAAATGAGGGTAAAAGCCTTCCCTTGGTGACAAGGACTTAAATCCGACGGGAGCAGAAGGAGAGGAGGAGGAGGAGGAGGAGGAGGAGGAGGAGGAGGAGGAGGAGGAGGAGGGGGAGGAGGAGGGGAGGAGGAGGGGGAGGGGGAGGAGGAGGAGGAGGAGGAGGAGGAGGAGGAGGAGGAGGAAGAAGAAGAAAAAAAAAAAAAGAAAAAAAAAAAAAAAAAAAAAAAAAAAGAAAAAAAAATAAAAAGAAAAGAAAAAAATGGTCCGGCCCCCGGAAGTGATAAGGGAGGTGGCTTTAGTAGATCGACGTGGGTGAATTGAGGGAGTGGAGGAGGAGGAGGAGGAGGAGGAGGAGGAGGAGGGGCAGGAGGAGGAGGAGGAGGAGGAGGAGGAGGAGGAGGAGGAGGAGGAGGAGGAGGAGGAGGAGGAGGAGGAGGAGGGGGAGGGGGAGGAGGAGGAGGAGGGGGGGAGGAGGAGGAGGAGGAGGAGGAGGAGGAGAAGAACGAGGAGGAAAAGGAAGTGGAGGAGGAGGAGGGGGAGGAAAAAGAAGAGGAGAAGTAGGAGAAAGAAGGAAAGGAAGAGGAAGAGCAATAAAAAGAGGAGGTGGAGGAGAAAAGCAACGGTAACAACAAGGATTGGGGAAGGGAGTAGAGGGAAGGGAAAGGAAGGGATGGTATTCGAACGAGGGAGGATTTATGGAAAGGAGACAGAAGCGGAGAGGGAGAGAGGGAGATGGATAAATAAATAAATAGATATTGAAGGAGGTTTTACATACTCATACACTTCTCACCTTCCCTCTCTTACATAATATTCACTGTTACCCCCCCCCCCTTCCCACATGCACAAAACTCCTCCCACATACACATACATAACCCCCCCCCCCTCCCGTCCAATATACACATACTCCGAAATCCCCTCCCTTCTCATACAAACATACAAATATACATTCATAACCCCCCCCTTCACCTCCCCTATGCACATACTTCGAACCCTCACACACATACACACATACACATATTCCCCCCTTCCCCCCTTCCCCCCCCGCCGCCGCGCCAGTGCCTCTTGTCTCCGCCGATCGCGCCTCCTCGCCAACACCTGTAAAATCCCGCCCGCAAAAGGATTACTTTCCGTGGCCTCTCAAAGAACGGTATAAGAATTTTAATTTGTCGCCTTTCAGTGAACTCATCTGCCTGTGAAAAGACTCAGGATATTACCAAAAGCCTTTCTCGCCCCTACCCCGGCTACCCCATCCCTCCCCCTCCCTCCCAACCCCCACCCCATGCCAACCCCTTTCCTTGCCTCCCTATCTCCTTACCCCTGCCCCCTCCCCCTCACATACACTCCCCACCCCGTCCTTTCCCTCTTTTCTCTCTCTTCTTTCGTCGTGTTATTGGATTATCCTTTGGATCATCATCCCTTTCATGAGTATTTTTTGCTTATTTGTTTCATTTTTTGTGCTTTCGTTTAGCCATCTTTTCATTTTTTATCTATTATCTCTCCCTCCTTTATATATGTATATGTACATGTATATGTATATACACACATACATAAATATATGTATAAATATATATATATATATATATATATATATATATATATATATATATATATATATATATACATATATACATACACACATACATATATATATATATATTATATATATTATATATATATATATATGTACACACACATATATATATATATGTGTGTGTGTGTGTGTGTGTGTGTATGTGTGTGTGTGTGTGTGTGTGTGTGTGTGTGTGTGTGTGTGTGTGTGTGTGTGTGTGTGTGTGTGTGTGTGTGTGTGTGTGTGTGTGTGTGTGTGTGTGTGTGTGTGTATGTATATATATATATATATATATATATATATATATATATATATATATAGATAGATAGATAGATAGATAGATAGATAGATAGATAGATAGATAGATAGATATAGATATAGATATAGATAGATAGATAGATAGATTCATCTCTGTCTCTGTCTGTCTGTCTGTCTGTCTGTCTGTCTCTCTCTCTCTCTCTCTCTCTCTCTCTCTCTCTCTCTCTCTCTCTCTCTCTCTCTCTCTCTCTCTCTCTCTCTCTCTCTCTCTCTCCTTCTTCGCTCCTGTCCTCCCCCATACCAACATTACATAAAGTACATTCAGACGGCATGACGTCATGGATTCGGATGTGAGTTGAAGAAGCGAAAAAGCAATGGCGAAACCGTATATGACTTTAGTAATGCCCGACGAATTCTTTACTTTGGAGTCACTCTCACACTTATCCACATGCATACTTAAACACATATGGAAGCGACAAACACGCGCGCGTGCACACACATGCACAAACACACACACAAAACAGACACACACACTCTCACACAAAAACAATAAATGGACATGCATAGGACATAAACAAAAATTAAAGCAGCCTAGTTTATGCAAATCAGATCGTATTTCCTCGTGTGGTGGTCACACCTCCAACACCATAGCAATAATCTAGTTAACAAATCATCACAGCTTTATAACCATGAGTTTATTCCCATTTCTTCAATTTGTGGTACAGCCAAACCTCCCACGACGTAGCATGGTGGCCCGTCCCGCGAATCCTCATTCCTCCACATTCAAACTCACATCTGACTTACACTCAGCTCACATCGTACGTGCGAGCTGCCACATCGCTAGTAACAACAACGCAGACACGAGCAGCAAAAATGACAATAACAACAGCAAAAGATCCTACGCAGTTGGAACACCTATAACACTATCATTATAACAAACAATGCATCAAACAAACAGACAGTGACTCATCCAATTCCCCCACTCGCCTTCTTCCTCCCCTCCACCTACGCCCCCCCTCCCCCCGAAAGGTATAGACGACAAGACTCCCGGTCCCCCTCCCCTTCCCCTACCCCACCCTCCTGCAGGTACGAAGGCGTCGCCGTCGTCCTCCGTCAGGGTTCGTGTTGCGAGATCTGTATCTGCCCTGCGGTGACCCTCGAGTACGCCCCTCACCCCCCTCCCCTCCTGTGGCCCCCGCCTCCGCCCCTGCCCCCGTTGCCTCCCCCTGTCATTGCCCTTTGCACCCGTCTTGTTTCTGCTCTTCCTCCTTTGCTGCGTCTTCTTCCTCTAATACTTATTCATTTCCTTTTTCTTTCTTTTCCTTCTCCTCTTCTACTTCTCCCCTTGCTCCGTCTCCCTCCCCCTTTCTCATTCTCTGGACAGCCTATGCAGCTAGAAAGAGAGAGGAAGAGAGAAAGAGAGAAAGAGAGAGAGAGAGAGAGAGAGAGAGAGAGAGAGAGAGAGAGAGAGAGAGAGAGAGAGAGAGAGAGAGAGAGAGAGAGAGAGAGAGAGAGAGAGAGAGAGAGAGAGAGAGAGAGAGAGAGAGAGAGAGCAAAAATATCGGAGAAATACAAATGAATATATAGACAAAAAAAAGACACAGAAATAAAACGAAGAAAAAAAGAGAGAGAGCGAGAGAAAATAAAACAAAATTGAAAATAAAAATAAATTTGAGAATAAAAATAAAATTGAGAATAAAAGAAAAAGAGAAAGAGTGAGCGAAAGAAGAAGCCGAGGCCGCATAAAACTCCTCGTCGGGTGTAAAGTTGATCTACAAGGATCAGATTCCTCCTCCTCCTCCTCCTCCTCCTCCTCTTCTTCCTCTTCTCCTCCTCCTCTTCCTCTTCCTCCTCCTCTTCTTCCTCTTCCTCCTCCTCTTCTTCCTCTTCCTCCTCCTCTTCTTCCTCTTCCTCTTCCTCCTCCTCTTCTTAATCCTCATCCTCTTCTTAATCCTCCTCCTCCTCTTCCTCCTCCTCCTCCTCCTCCTCCTCCTCCTCCTCCTCCTCCTCCTCCTCCTCCTCCTCCTCCTCCTCCTCCTCCTCCTCCTCCTCCTCCTCCTCTTCTTCTTCTTCTTCCTCCTCCTCCTCCTCTTCCTCCTCCACCTCATTCTCTCACTACTACTATTCTTACTTATCCTTCACCAGGCTTTCTCCCCAAGTTGGCTGTGGGTGTTAATATCAAATTCTCTCTCCCTCTCTCCCTCCCTCCCTCCCACCCTCTCTCTCTCTCTCTCTCTCTCTCTCTCTCTCTCTCTCTCTCTCTCTCTCTCTCTCTCTCTCTCTCTCTCTCTCTCTCTCTCTTCATCCTTCCCTTCCTTCCTTCCCTCCTTCCTTCTTTCCTTCCTTCCCTTCCTTCCTTCCTTCCTTACTTCCCTCCCTTCCTTCCTTACTTCCCTCCCTTCCTTCCTTACTTCCCTCCCTTCCTTCCTTACTTCCCTCCCTCCCTCCTTCCTTCCATCCCACCTTCCTTCCTTCAATCCCTCCTTCCTTCCTTCCCTCCCTTCTTCCTTCCTTCCCCCCCTTCTTCCTTCCCTCCCCTCCTCCCTTCCCCCCTCCCTCCTCATTTCCCTTCTCCCTCCTCCCTTCCCCCCTCCCTCCTCATTTCCCTTCTCCCTCCTTCCTTCCCCCTCCCTCCTCCCTTCCCTCCTAATTTCCCTCCTCCCTTCCCCCCTTCCCTCCTCCTTTTCTTCCTCCCTCCTCCCTTCCCATCCTTCTCAACAGCAACACTCCCAAACAAAAAATTACACGTTATAAACATCGTAATCAACAACTGAATAAAAAATACAACGATTAACAATCTTATAATCATCAAATAAAAATTACACTCCGAGCAAGGAACAATTCTCAATGCAAACAAGCAATCACCCCTTCCCCCAACCCCTACCCCCCCCCCCGAAAAAAAAACATGACTAAAAGAGTAAAATAAAACGTTCAACAGGTGCATAATACTCACATGCGCGGGCAGTGAGTGGCGTGCATGTGTGCGTGTATGCATGTGCCCGTGTGCACACTGCACAGGTGGGTGGGCGTGCATGTATGCGAGTGTGTGCGCGCGGACGTGCGTCTTGCCTCCAAGTGCCGCCGACACAGACTAAACTTCTCACATTACTCGCCGGAAATGTTAAGTGGCGGCGCTTCCTTTAAACCTAATATTCTCCCCGGCTTTTACTTGAACATGCTATCTAGTCCATCTGTGACTCACGAGGACGTGGTGTGCACACGAAAAAATTGTCTTGTTTCTCTCTCTCTCTCTCTCTCTCGCGGTCTCTATCAACAGCGAGTTGTTGCATTCGGCACTGGTGTGGCGAGTGTTGGTTCTGTGCTGTCCTTAGAGCTGTCCTTAGAGCTTTAAGAATTATCGTCTTATTCATCATCATTGTTGATGTTGTTGATGTTGGTGTTTGTGGTGGGTGGTGATAGTGGTGGTAGAAGAAGAAATATAATTAGAAGTAGTAGTACTGGTAGTAGTC
>NW_028236358.1:12500-14002 GCF_977035675.1 Penaeus japonicus | reverse complement strand
AGAGAGAAAGAGAGAAGAGAGAGTGAGAGAGCGAAGAGAAAGAGAGACAGAAGCGAGAGAAAGACAGAGAGAGAGCGAGAAATAGAGAGAGAGAGAGAACGAGAGCACAAAAAGAGCGAATCAGAGGGAGAGAAAGATAGATAGATAGTAAATAGATAGTAGACAGCTAGCGCGCGAGAGTTAGAGAGAGCGAGAGAGACTAAGAGCGAGAGAGAGAGAGTGAATACGAGAGCGAGGACGAGACAGAAATTAGACGAGAGCGTGCGGGAAAGTATTTAAATAGAGCAATAGATAGAAACCCCCACCCCCCCCCCCCCCTCCCCCCCCCCTAGACTAGATAAATATCCTATACTGTCAAGAGAAGGCGAATCATTTTCATAGGCTCTCCCCCGCCTCCTCACCTCCCCTCCTCCCCCCCTTCCCCCTCTCTTCTCAAGCAGATTAGTGAAATAACCAAGAGAGGAGAAGAGAGAGAGAAGGAGAAGAGAGGAGGAGAGAGAGAGAGAGAGAGAGAGAGAGAGAGGAGAGAGAGAGAGAGAGGAGAGAGAGAGAGTGAGAGAGAGAGCGAGGAGAAGAAGAGAGAGAGATGAGGAAAGAAGAAGAGAGAAGAGAGAGAGAGATAGAGCGAGAGAGAAAAGAGAGAGAGAGAGAGAGAGAGAGAGAGAAGAGATAGAGAGAGATAGAGAGAGAGAAGAGGGAGAAAGAGAGAGAGAGAGAAGAGGGAGAGAAAAGAGATAGAGAGAGATAGAGAGAGAGAAGACAGAGAAAGAGAGAGAGAAAAGAGAGAGAGAGAGAGAACATAGAGAGAGAGAGAGAACATAGAGAGAGAGAGAGAACATAGAGAGAGAGAGAGAGAGAGAGAGAGAGAGAGAGAGAGAGAGAGAGAGAGAGAGAGAGAGAGAGAGAGAGAGAGAGAGAGAAGAACAGGAAACCCCTTTGAGCATTCCATTACGGAGCTTATTCAACTATGTTAGAATATATTACATCTACTCAAGAACAGTTTGGTAGGAATTATTGGCATAATTGTCAACATTCACCTCCCATATGATTCCTTGCTAACATTGCAATCTGATAAAGTATAAAATGTATGATTACTCGAAGTTAATGCAATGGGATATACAACTTTGGTCGAAGATTCGGCTGCTCAGATCTTTGCGGAGAAATGTAATTTAATGTAATTACATACATACTTACGTACGTACATGCACATAGCACACACAAAATATATATTATATATTAATAGATATATATAATATAAATATAATATATGTATATATATATTAATATATAAATATATATATATATATATATATATATGAATCTTATAGATATATATATATTATGTATCGACATATAATAGCATATTATAATATATATTTATATATATATATATATATGATATATATATCTATACATATATATATATCTATATATATATAAATATATAAATATATATATATATATATATATAAAATATATATTATATATATATATAATATATA
>NW_028236357.1:0-24956 GCF_977035675.1 Penaeus japonicus | reverse complement strand
TATAAATCCTATAAGATTAACGTAGATTATGGGTCAATCGTTGTTATTGGTCGGCAACGAGCTCAACTCTGAAAGGTTTGATGTAGTACAGAATGGTGTTTCGAGTCTGTCTTTGGAAGCCTTATGTGCACTCGCACTGAGCGCCTAGAGTTAGAGTCGGGAGTTCCTCCCTCCGTCTTAGACGGTCCCGGCTTTGCGCTGGCCTTATGCCGCGAAGGTAGCCAGCAGCCCAACATCCAACAGGATGTTTGCGCGGCAGGTCGGGCCCCAGTATCGCGGCGGGAAGCAGTGGGCAATAGGATCTATGACCTCACAGATAAAGTCGGTATAGATTCTCTCTACCATCGATTACCCTGGATTCAGTCAAAATATAGCACGTAGGGAAACACCCATTTTTCTACGTTGTAGACTGGCTACCATCAGCCAAAGCCACGGTGTGGGGAGGAGGTACGCCAGAGGTTCTGAGAGATTTAATTAAACTCTATCCTATTTTCCTTTAAATACCGACGGGTCCAAGACAGACGAGTGTGTGGGAGCGGGTGTATGGTCGACTGAATGTCAGTTGAGGATTTCGATTGCCGAATCATACATCGATCTTTCGTTGCCGAACTTTTTGCAAATAGATAAAGCTCTAGATTTGCCCTATCGACGACCCCGGATAGATAGGTCATTTTTTCAGATCGTTAGTTCAATAAAGCCCATTAAATCACTAGAAAGAAACCCTTAATGAAAAAGGGGTCATTATCATTCGTTTAAAAATGCATAGTGCAATAATCAATCAAACTCGATATGGGTACCTGGACACTCGGGTATCCCATGGTAAAGAACTGGCTGACAAACTAGCCGGGTCGACTGGCGATCTGGAGCAGGTATTAAGTATTATTCCACACGATTCAGGGTTTTGTCTCTTTTATAAAAGCAAAAATCCATCGCCTGTAGGCAGAGTGAGTGGACCGACCTCACAATAACCAACAAAAAACAACGAAGAAATCGAAATGTGGAACAAGCCACAGAAGAAACAGGTAGGGAGGAGGTGGGTTGGCGAATCAGGGTCAATGCACAAAGCGTACCACCTACTCCCTACATGAAAAAACATTCCTCCACAGTGTGACCACTGCAATAGACACCATCAATGGCAACATATTATTAACTGCCAAAAATACCAAAACCAAAGACAAAAATAACAACACTATTACAAATAAAAATTTTGAATTCAATATCAAAAATTTACTATCAGACAATGAAAAAATTATTCAAAAAGTATCACTTTCTAAAAAGGAGACAAAACTTTATGACCTTTTCTTAGATTGATAAAATAAAATGGAATCATTGGCTTAATAACTTGGCCTGTGCGTGGTTTGATAGCCAATAAATCAACAAGAAGCAATGCAAAGCAAGCAAAGGTGTATGTGCTCACTCGTGTATGGAGCTTTTTGGCCTCACATGATTAAAACATAGAAGCAATAAGCAAACTATCTGTTGCCACTGGCATACCCTGTCTCAGGGCTTCAAGGTCTCGCTAGATCTAGTTGTTTCTTTGTTATCTAAAGTAAAAACTAAGTAAAAGTACTGTATTTACAGTTTTTTATGTACTATGCTGCACTTCAGTGCCTTTATTTTGAAGGTGACACGAGATACAGTAGGAGTAGTCAGCCCCACCCCAGACCCGCAGCTTCTTCTACCACCGGGTTAAGCCCTTACGGGCTGACCCCAGGTAGGGAGGCCCAGTAGTCTGGGGCGTCCTTTGGCGGCAACTTTTCTCTCTCAACTAAATTTTTCCATTCTTCTGTGTGACTTTCCTGAGCCTACGGGAGTCTCCTTGGTGAGCTCTGTATTCGCTTGGGGGGTGGGGCCCAACCTTACCGTCCCTCGCACTAGGCAGGTTCGGCGGTTGGAAGGTGTTCTTACACACAACTCCGATCCTTCGTTGGTACTGGAGAACGCAACCAGGCTTCCACTAAGGGGGGGTGAGGACGTTTAACTGAACGGATTGGTTATTGAACCTCTCTTAGCTATTGGGGATTAGGTTGATCAAAAGTTACGGGCAAAAGGTTTAGTCCCCTCAGGACAACGGGCTTTGGCCAGGGTTCGGACCTGGTCGATACCCAGTAATGATTGACTCCCCGGCTACCTTCTCCCCCCCAAGGAGGAGGGGCGACTCGGACCATTCTAAGAACCACTTTGACCAGTAATGGAACCCGACCAATGACCGACCAGGACGGAACATTATAGCCTCCCAGGAACGCAAGGTGCGTGAACATACCGTTGCATGAAAGAAAATCAATCCTTGCAGATTGTCAACCCTTTATCATTACGACAGGTTCCCTGATGGTCAAGTGGGAGGCAGTTTTGATTTTGTCGCAAGGTTGCGAAGATGGTAGCTAGCCTCTTGTGAAAGTGCATTTAAGTCTCAGATTAACGATTACTTAAGCTGCGCAGATTCATGACATACAGAAAAGTAACCTATTTGTTGGCCCAAATACCTGTCAGGGAGTAATCTTCCAGGGATTTGTGGGGACAATGGAAGAAAGCGAAATATGGATGCATGAATGACCAAAACGTTGTGGACGTAAATTGCATGACCAAGAACAGAGGGAATGCGCGAACAAAAGACCGGATTGTGTTTCTTTGTCCTTTGCTTCAAATAAAATTCAAGTACTGTCAAAATCGGATATGAGATTGTTCAAGTTACGACCTTACATCATTCAAAAGCCAATGCGGTGTAAATAGTGCCAAAAATTTGGGCACATCATTACGATTGCAATGATAAGGATCCTAACAAATTCACTTGCGCTAAATGTACTGGAGATCCCGATACCACTGCATGCACGCCAAAGACCCTCAATTGTGCTAACTGTGGAGGTCCCCATCAGTCAGGCTCGGTGATTTTGAGTAGCTGAAGAAGGGAGGACTGAGACATCATTAGCATACTGAGGAGAACAACGTGTTAGCTACCGTGAGGCCAAGAAGAAAGTGGAAGGTTTGACAAGCAAACCCATACTTCGTCCGCCTCAGCATAACTAACATGTTTCCAGTGCTAGCAGTGTTAATCAGCAGCTCGCAGTTAAGGACCAGGAATTGCAGACAGAATTGGAAGAACGGTTAAAGGACTTCTTAATGAATCAGATTAAAGAAGTGAATAAGACAAATTAAAGAAATTGCTGAATAACCCGCATAAAAGCATCTTAAGGAGGTCGGATAAAATACAATTCCGGATCGCACTTCTCGTTCAGGCGACCCCCACTAAGAACTTGTCTGGTGGTAGTTCGCTGTAAGAGCAGACATCCTCCGACCGGGCGTCTCTCGGTGGAGGGGAGCAGGCCCATGGAGACTATGTCTCAAAATTCCCGAGCGCGGCCCTCGGGAAGCGAGGGAGCGGAGGGAGGCGCCTCCCTCCAAAAAAAAGAAGAAAATAAAACCACGGACAGGCAACTTCCAAACCCCATAAAAACGTCATCACGCGATACCATCATACAATGGAAAACTGTCGACAGTCTTAGATCATATTAAACTCTCTTACGGATTATTAGCTTCGTCCTAGCTTCCGATATAATCGTACTAAGAAAGAAAGCCATTTAAAACCGACCAAGTCTCTGACGAGGTCGTAACGTAAGAAACTACCACTTTGTAGAAAAGACCGAGAGGGAAGGGTTGGAGGCGGAGTCGCCCTGTACATTCACCAGTATCTCCTATCATTGAGTGACGATTAATTTACTAGGACACCGTCGCATGCCAAGTAAAAATTCACTAACACGTATTGACTATATGCTTTCAGCTTACTGTCACCTGAGTTACAAAGGTTAATCTATGATGAGTTTTTGCTATTCAGACCGTCTGCCCACCAATAAATTATATTCTAGGTATTGAATGTCTCATACATATGGGTTTCCCACGGGTGAAAGGTAGAGGTGAGAAGTAGTTAAGTTGATCAACGACTTGATTGTTTTCTTCTAAATGTGGTAGTCCAACGCGGATAGCGATAATACGGTAATTGAGTTTATTGACCTATCACTGTTTCCTCAACATAGCAGCAAGTGCCTGTGGCACACCCTTGACGAACGTGGGAAGCGATATACCTTCCTATTTGTCAATCAATAATTCAGCGACACCTGGAAGGATGCCTTCAGCACCCAAATTTAAGTAAAAAGAGCAGATTGGGTCGCCTACCACGGACGTCAGCTCCGAAGTTGTTAGGGAGAAACAAATTGAAGATAAAGTTAAACAAGTGTACAAACATTGTATTATAAATGCTAGCAATGGCAACATACCTAAGACTTCGACAGATAGCGTTAAGCCATCGAGTTCCAAGGTGGAACCAGATTTGCCGCAGGGCGCTATGTGAACGAAAATAGGGCCCTACAGCTTTCCCTAATAATAATACCAACGAGAACTTTCGCAAATACACACACGCGGAGCTAGGGGCTCGTAGTCGCACATCAGACACGCCAAAAAGAGACTCCTGGCGAAGCTTTGTCTTACGCTTAAAGCAATACAAGTTATCAGAGGTTTTGGTCCACAATAACTAGAATAAATAGAACAAAAGTCATCAAATAAGATCAGAAATTTCATTCATGCGGGAATTAATTAACGATGAACCTAGGAGACATTGGCTAACAATCCAGGCAGTTCTCTTAAACAAGCGCTCGGAAAACTACAACCTGCATTCCAGACCACCAAGGAAGCCGCCGAGCTGCAACCAACTTCACTTTGCCACAGGAGATAATTTTGATTACAATAAAGACCTTACAATGCATGAGCTTGTCCGAGCCCTAGAAGCCTGTAGGGAAACATTCCCCAGGTCCCCGAAATGACGATTTCGATATGAGATGATAAAGCATCTTAAACATGATGACATGATTAAGTTTGCTAGAAGTGGTTACACATGATATTTGGATAAGCCAGCTTTCACAATTCATGGCACATCGCCCCATCATTCCCATATTGACAGGAGGGTGGAAATCCAGATCCGCATTTCTTACCGCCCAATTGCGTTTGACAAGCTGCTTATGCCAGGTCATGGAACGAATTGTTATAGTAGGCTATTGCTTTTTTAAATACCAGAAACTTTCTAGGTTGAGAGCAGTGCGGCTTCCGAAAGGGACGTCAAATCTCGATCAGCTGTAAAATGGAAAGTCACTTCATGAGGCATTTGGCCAAAAACAGCATTTTTTGATATCGTTTTTTAAGACATAGAAAAAGCCTACGGACAAGACTTGGCGAATTTTGGCCCCCTACTCAGAAAACTTTATGCTTTCGGATTACGTGGAAATTGCTTGTTTTATCATAATTTTATTTATGGACAGAACGTTTTCTGTCAATTATTTTGACAACGTCACTTTCTCGGGACATTTTTGTCCAGGCAAAGGGGTCCCAAAGGAAGAACTGTTCTTGTCTCCAACATTATTTATATGTGTAATAAATGACATTTTACCATCTCCTCCTCGGAATCTTAAATACTCACTGTACGCCGATGATTGTGCATTATGCACTCCAGCCAATAATGCAGAGTTCTCGGCAAATCAGATCAATTGGCATGGCTATGATACACACTGGGGGCCTCCCGTGGGGGTTTTAAGTTTTCCATTAACACGAGTATTGGCGTGGTTTTTACACTAGGAGCAAGCCACCATCAGGCTAACTCTCGACAACCATCCAATACTATTCAAAATTCAGTAGTTTCTTGGATACTCTTTGATAGTAGTTTAATTGGAAAGACCACATTGGTCAGTTAAAGAAATAAATGTCAAAAAGCACTTAAATTTATTAAAGTGCATACTGGAACAAATGGGGAGCTGATAGAAAAGTCATTACTGATGATATATAAATCCAGATTAGATCTAAAGTAGATTATGTGGTCAATCGTGTATTGGCTCGGCACGAAGCTCAAACTCTGAAAGGTTTGACTTGTTGTGCAGAAAGCGTGTTTACGGTCTGTCTTGGAGCCCTTACGTGCACTGCACCGAAGCGGCTAGAGGTTTAGAGTCGGAGAGTACCTCCCCTCCGTCATAGACGCGGCCAGCTTGCGCTGACCTATGCCGCAAAGGTAGCCAGGCAGCCCCTACATCCCAACAGGGAAGTTTGCGCCGGCAGGTAGGGCCCCAGTCAGTCTCGCGGAGGAAGCCGCTGGGGCAATAGACCCATGACCCTCACAGAAAAAGTCGGTTATAGATCTCTCTACCATCGATACCTGGTTCCAGTCAAATATAGCCCGTGGGAAACACCCAATTTTTTACAGTTTGTAGATGGCTACATCAGCAAAAACTCGGTGTCGGAGGTGTAGGTTACGACCGAGGTTCAGAGAGATCCTAATTAAACATCTTTCTTTTCATTTATATACCGAGGGCCAGACAGACCGGTGGTTGGGAAGCGGGGGGATGGTCGGACTGAATGTCAGTTGAGATTTCGATTGCCGAAATTCATACATCGATCTTCTTGCCGAACTTTTGCAATAGATAAAGCTTTAGAGGGTTTTGCCTATGACCGACCCACGATAGACTAGTCATTTTTTTTTCAGACTCGGTTAAGATCAAATTAAGCCATAAATCACTAGAAACCACTATAATGAAATTACGGGTCATATCATTCGTAAATGCATAGTGCCAATAAATCCTTAAACTGATTTTTTTTTTTTTTTTTTTTTTTTATTTTTTTTTTTTTTTTTTTTTTTTTTTTTTTTTTTTTTTTAAGGGGTATCCTGGACACTCGGGTATCCATGGTAATGAACAGGCTGACAAACTAGCCGGGTCGATGGCGATTGGGCCTGGTATTATCCTCACAGATTCTCAGGTGTTTTTGTCTCTTTATAAAAGCAAAAATCCATCTCTGTGGCAGAGTAGTGGACCGACTCACATCATAACAACAAAACAAAGAAGACACCGAACTGTTGGGGCACAAAGCCACAGAAGGAAAAACAGAAGGGGGGAGTGGTGTTAGCCGGCTCAGGATAAATGCCACCAGAACTAAACCAACCTCACTCATACATAGAAAAAAATTTCCTCTACAATGCCCAACAGTGCTATACTTTTTTTTTCATCAAGCACAGTTAATAAACTGCAATAAATACAACAACAATAACAAACAATTAAAAAAAACGACTTCTGAAAAAAACATAGAATTCAAAATAAAAACTTACTATCAGACATGAATAACTAATAAGTAAAGTAATCACGTTCTAAAAAAGAGAGCAAAACTTTATGACCTTATATAGATTTGAATAAAATAAAATGGACATTGGCTAAAAATAACCTTGCCTGTTCCGCTGGTGATAAGCCAATAAATCCACAAGCAGCAACAAGCAAGCAAGCAGTGTATGTGCACACTCGTGTATGAGACCATTTGGCCTCCTCACTGATTAAAAAAACTAGAAGCAATAGCAAAATATCTGGTGCCCACTGGAACTACTCTGTCTCAGGGCTTCTAGTCTCGCTAGATCTTGTTGTTTCTTTGTTATCAAAGTAAAAAATAAAGTAAAGTAACTGTATTTTACGTTCTTTTTGTATTTTATTGGCCTGCACCTTCATGCTTTATTTTGAAGTGACACGAACTACAAGAGGAGTAGTCAGCCCCCCACCCCAACCCGCAGCTCTCTTCTACCACGTAGCCCTTACGGCTTACCCCTGGGTAGGAGGCCCAGTATTCTGGGCATTCCTTTGGGCGCTACTTTCCTCTCTCTCATCACTAATTTTTTCATTCCTCTGTTGACTTTCCAGACCTGCGGGAGTCCTCCGTTGTAGCTTCCTGTATTCGCTTGGGGGGTGCACCAACTTACCAGTCCCTCGCACTAGGCAAGGTTTCGCGGCGGTTGTAAGGTGTCTTACACACAACTTACTCCATCCCTTAGTTGTACTGGAGAACGCAACCAGGCTTCACTAGGGGGGTTGAGGACGATATCTGAAATACTTGTGTTATGTATCCTCTCTTAGCTATTGGGATTAGGTTGATCCAATAGTTAAGGGAAAAAGGTAGTCCCCTCTCAGGTCAACCGGGCTTGGCCAGGTTCGACCTGGTCCGATACCCAGTATGATTACTCACGGCTACCCTTCCTCCTCCCAAAGGAGGAGGGGGCGACTCAGAACCATTCTAAACCACTTTGACCAAATGGAAACCCTCGACCAATGACCGACCCAGACGACACATTAATATCCTCCCTCCCCAAACGCAACGGTGGCGAACATCCTCTTGCCATGAAAGAAAATCATTCCTTGCAGAATGTCAACCCCTTTATCATTAAGAAGGGTTCCCTTGATGGTCAAGTGGTGGAGGCAGTTTTTTGATTTGTCCGAAAGTTGCGAGTTGTAGCCTCCTTATGAAAGTGCAATTTAAGCTCCAGATAACGATTTACATAAGCTGACGCAGATTCATGACATTACAGTAAAAGTAACTATACCTTGTTGGCCCAAATACCCTGTAAGGGAGTAATCCTTTCACAGGGATTTAGACAATGGAAGAAAGCGAATTCTGAATGCCATGAATGACCAAAACGTTTGTGGACTAAATTGCATGACCAAGAAAGATGGGAATAGCGCAGAACAAATACCCGGATATGTTTCTTGACATTTGCTCAAATAACATTCCAAGTACTGTCAAAATCGATATGAATTGTTCAAGTACGACCTTACATTCAAAAGCCAATGCGGTGAAATAAAGCCAAAAAATTTGGACCACCCATAAGAAAAATCCTGAATAAGGAAACTAACACAAAATCACTTGCGGTAAATGTACTGGAGATCCACGATACCAACTGATGCAACGGAAAAGACAATCAAGGTGCTAACCTGTGAGGTCCCCTCAGTCAGGCTCTGCCTATTTGCAGTAGCCTAAGAAGAGACAGAGACATTACAGACATGAGAGAACACGAGTTAGCTACCGTGAGGCAAGAAGAAAGTGAAGGTTTGACAAGAAACCCAATACTTCTACGCCTCAGCAGTAACCTATAACACTGTTTCCCAGTGCAAGCATTTGTTTAATCAGCAGCTCGCAGTTAAGGCCCAGGAAATGCAAATAGAAAGAAAACGGTAAAGGACTTAATGATTCAATTAAAGAATTGAATAACCAATTAAAGAAATTGCTGAATCAACCCAGCAAAAACAGCTTCTTAAGAGGTCTATACCAAATCAAAATCCGGATCGCACCTTCTCGTCCAGGCGACCCCCCACTAGAACTTCGTCTGGTGGTATTTCTGCTCGTAAGAGCAGATCATCCCCCTCCGCCGGCTCTCTCTTGTGAGGAGCAGGCCATGGAGACTACTGTTTCCAAAAAATTCCCGAGAGAGGGCCCTCGGGAAGCGAGGGAGAGGGGAGTCCCTCCCTCCCAAAAAAAGAAAATAAAAACCACCGGACAAGGACACTTCCAAACCCCATAAAACGTAATCCACGCGTAACATCATACAATGGAACCTGTCGAAGTTTAAGATCAAAGTTACTCTCTTAATTATTAGCCTCGTCCTATGGCTCCCGAATATTATCGTTCTACAAAAACAATTTTAACGACCAATTCTCTGACTGGTCGTATCGCTAAGATACTACCTTCTTTGGTAGATAAGACCGAGAGGGAAGGGGTGGAGGCTGAGTCGCCATGTACATCCACCATAATCTCCCTTTCAATTGAAGTGACGATTAACTACTTTGAACACGTCGCATGAAAGTAAAATTCAATATCACGTATCTGACTATATGCTCACTTACCTGTCCACCTGATAAAAGGTTAATCTATGATAACGTTTTGCTTAATCAATGACTGTTCTCCAAACAATAAATTAATTCTAGGTGATTTTAATGCTCGTCATACTTCATGGTTCCCCACGGGTGATGGTAGAGTGAGCAAGTATTAATATTGATCAACGACTCTGATCAGGTTCTAATCTAATTGAGGTGTGTGTCCAACCGAATAGACGATAAATACCGGTAATTTTTGAGCTTTTGACCTATTCACTGGTTTCCTCCTCAACACAGCAGTCCAAGTGCCTGTGGCACACCATTGACGACTCGTTGTGAAGCGCTCACCTTCACTATTTGTATTCGAATAGTCATGCGACACCTCGAGACCCTTCTGCACCCACCCTAATTTTAACGTAAAAAGAGCATTATTGGGTCGCCTTCCACAAGAGCGTCAAGCTCGAAGTTGGTTGGAGAAACCATTGAATTAAAGTAAACAGTGTTTCAAAAATTCGTATATAAATGCGAGCAATGGCATCCATACCTAAGACTTCGACAGATACGTTAAGCTTAGAGTTTTCCATGGTGGACCTCCAGAATGCAGCAGGGCGCTATGTGAACGAAATAGGGCTAAACTAGCTTTTTCCAGAAATAAATTACACGAGAACTTTCGCAATATACAAACAAGCGAGAGCTAGGCTCGAGAACAAACAACAAGCAAAAGAGGACTCCTGGCGAAGCTTTCTGTCTCTACATTAACTGCCAATACAAATTATCTGAGGTTGGTCCACAAAAAATAGAATAAATAGAAAAAAGTCCAGCAAATAAGATAATGATAAATATCAATTCAGAGGGAATTAATTACGATGAACCGAGAGACATTGCTAACACATCGCCAGGCAGTTCTCTATACAAGCAGCTCGGAAAACGTACAACCCTGCATTCTCCTTACCACCAAGAAGCAGCCGAGCGGCAACCATTCACTTTCCCCACAGAGATAATTTTGTTACAAAAAAGTCCTACACTGAATGAGCTTTGTCCGAGCCCTAACAGGCCTGTAAGAACTTCCCCCAGGCCCCGATTAGATTCGATATGAGAGATAAAGCATCTTACTCATGAAGACATGATTAAGTTGCTAGAAGTGTACATGATTTTGGAAAACCAGACTTTTCCAAATTCAATGGCACTTCGCCCACATCATTCCCATATTGAAAGGAGGGGGAAATCCCAGATCCTAACCATTTCTTTACCGCCACAATTCGTTTGAAAAGCGCTTATTGGCAAAGGGTCATGGAAAGAATTGTTTAATAGTAGGCTATTGCAATTTTTTAAATACCAGAAATTTACTATTGAAAACGAGCAGTGCGGCTTCCGAAAGGGACGTCAATCCTCTCGATCGCTAGTAAAAAGACTGGAAATTCACATACATGAGGCATTTGCCATAAAGCAAGTTTTTGAAATCAGTATTTTTAGACATAGAAAAACCTACGCATGACTTGGCGACATGGACTACTCCAGAAAACTTATGCTTTCGGATACTTGGTATCTTGCCTTGTTTTAATCCAAAATTTCTTTCTGACAGAACGTTTTCTGTCAAATTATTTTCTGACAACGTCACTTTCTTTCTCAGACTTTTGTCCAGGCAAACGGTGTCCCACAAGGAAGTGTCCTTGCTCCAACATTAATTTTTATGTGAATAAATGTCATTTTAACCATCTCCTTCCTCGGAATCTTAAATACTCACATGTAACGCCGATGATTGTGCATTATGGCACTCCAGCATAATCGAGTTTTCTCGGCAAATCAACCAATTGGCACTGATATGATTCATACTTATCCTGGCCTGGGGGTGGGTCCTGTGGTTTTTAAGTTTTCCATTAAAACGAGTACTGGCGAGGTTTTTTACACATAGAGAATGCCCCAACATCAGGCTACCTCCTAGACAACCAACCAATACTCTATTCAAAAATTCAGCATTTTCTTGGACTATATACTCCTTTGATAGTAGATTAAATTGGTAAGACCACATGTCTTTAACGAATAAATGTCAAAAAGCACTTAATTATTAAAGTGCATTTCGGACACAAATGGGACTGATAGAAAGTCTTTACTGATGATATATAAATCCCTGATTAATCCTAAAGTAGATTATGGGTCAATACGTGATGCTCGGCAACGACTCAACTCTGAAAGGTTGAATGTTGTGCAGAATGCGTGTTTACGCGTCTGTCCTGGAGCCCTTAAGTGCACTCGCACCGTGGCGGTCGCCTAGAGTAGAGTCGGGAGTACCTCTCCCGCCGTCTTAGACGGCCAGGCATTGCGCTGACCCTATGCCGCAAAGGTAGCCAGAGCCCAAACATCCCATCCAGGGATGTTTTGCGCCCGGCAGGTAGGGCCCCAGTATCGCGGGCGGGAAGCCTCTGGGCAATAGACTCCATGACCTCACAGAAAAAGTCGGTAAGATCTCTCTACCAATCGATACCCAGGTTCAGTCAAATATAACACCGTGTAAACACCCAATTTTTTTCTACAGTTTGTAGACCTGCTAAACCATCACCAAAGCCTCGGTCGGAGGTGGAGGTACGCCAGAGTTCCAAGAGATCCTAATAAACTACTTTTCCTTTATGTTCATTTATATACCGACGGTTCCAAGACAGACGAGTGTGTGGGAGCGGGTGTATGGTCGAACTGAATGTCAGTTGAGATGTCGATTTTGCCTAATCATACTCGGATCTTTCTTGCCGAACTCTTTGCAATAGATAAAGCTTGATTTTGCCCTATCGACACACACGAATAGAATAGTCATTTTTTCAGACTCGTTAGTCCAATTATAGCCATTAAATCCACTAGAAACCACCATATTGAAATACAGGGTTAATTCATTCGTAAAATGCATAGTGCCAATAAATCAATCAAACTGATAGGTACCTGGACACTCGGGTACCATGGTAATAACAGCTGCAAACTAGCCGGTCGACTGGCGTCTGGAGCCTGTATATCCAACAATCTCAGTGTTTTTGTCTCTTTAAACAGCAAAAAATCCATCCCCCCCTGTGGCAGAGTGAGTGGACCGACCTCACCATAACAACTAAATCAAAAAGACACCGAACTGTGGGGCACAAGCCACAGAAGAAACAGAAGGGGAGGAGGTGGTGTTTAGCACGGCCAGGGTAAATGCCACCTGAATAAACCACCTCCTTTCCATACATAGAAACAATTTCCCTCTACAATGCCAACAGTGCAATACTTTTTTTTCAATCAAGCACATGTTAATAAACTGCAATAAATAAACAACAATAGACAAACAATTAAAAACTACTTCAGGGATACTAAAGAACATAGAATTCAATATAAAAAACTTTTACCCCATAGACAATGGAAAATTTAATAAGTAAAGTAATCACTTTTCTAAAGGAGACAAAACTTTATGACCTTATATAGATTGATAAAATAAAATGGAATCATTGGCTTAATAACCTTGGCCTGTGCCGCTGGTTGATAGCCAATAAATCCAACAAGCAAGCAAGCAAGCAAGCAAGCAAGTGTATGTGCACACTCGTGGATGAAACTTTGTAAGGATCACACCCTGTTTATAAACGCAGCAGCAATTAAAATATAAGTCTTGTGACACCAGAGCTACCCTGGTTTCCGGGGCCTCTCGTTTTGCTTGACATTTGATTGTTTCTGTGTTATTAAAGTAAAATAGTCGAGTAAAACACTGTTTTTCTGATTTGTGCTCTTTAAGTGCTTTTTGCACCTTCAGAGCTTTGAATTTGGAAGGTGACACGAGACTAGTTGTAGAAGTAGAGTAGTCAGCCCCCACCCCAGACCGCCAGCTCTTATTCTACTCCAGGGTAGCCCTTACGGGCTGTGACCCTGGGTAGGGAGGCCAGTAGCCTGGGGCGTCCTTCGGGCGAACTTTCTCTCCCCTGAATTTTTTCCATTTTTCTGGTGTGACTTTCTGAGCTACGGGAGTCCGCCGTGTGAAGCTCCGTATTCGCTTGGGGGGTGGGGGATTGACTTACGTCCTCGCAGTTAGGCAGGTTCCGGCGGTAAGGGAAGGGGCCTTACACACCATCTCCGATCCCTAGTTGGTACTGGAGAAAGCAGCCTGGTTCCACTAAGGGGGGGCGTAGGGACGTATAACGAAAGACCGGTTTTTTTATCCTCTCTTAGCTATTTGGGGATAAGGTTGATATACAATAGTTAAGGAAAGGTAGTCCTTACAGGACACGGGCTGTGGCCTAGGGATCGGACCTGGTCAGACACCTAGGCATGATTGATCCCCCGGCTACCCTTCTCCTCCCAAAGGTGGAGGGGCGACTCAGACTCTTTCTAAGACAAATTTTGACCAAAAATGGATTGACCAATGACCGACCCAGAAGACATATTGATATACTCCAGAGAATGCAAGGTGCTTGCACATTCGATGCGTGAAGAAAATCAATCCTTGCAGAATGTCAACCCCTTTATCATCAAGAAGGTCCTTGATGGGTCAGTGGATGGCGGGTTTGATTTGTCCGAAAATTGCGAGATGGATTGCCTCTTGTTAAATCTCCCAATTTAATTTCTCAGGTTAGAATTTACTTAAACTGAACGCAGCTTCATGACCTGCAAGTAAGTAACTATTCTGTTGGCCAAATACCTGTAAGGGAGTAATCTTACACTGGGAATTGAGGACAATGGAAGAAAGTGATATGCTTGAGGCCATGAAGACAAGAGCGTAGTAGAAGTAAATTGTTTGTCTAAGAAGATGGAGTGTGCGAGTAAAACCCGAGATTGTGTTTCTTGACTTTTCTTCAAAACAAAATTCAAGTACTGTTAAGTTGGGTATGAGATCGGTTCAAGTTCGACCCTATATCCAATAAAACCCAATGCATTCAAATTAGATGCCAAAAATTTGGACACACCTCATTCGATGCATGATAAGATACAGATAAATTTATATGCGGTAAATGTGCTGCGAGTCATGATACTACTACATGCAAGGAAAAGGACCCTAAGTGTGCTAACTGTGGAGGTCCCCTTCAATCAGGCTTGCTGAATTGCAGCAGCCTGAAGACGGAGGGGACTGTGAACATTGACTTACATGAGAGGTACACGATGGTTTAGTTACGTGAGGCCAAGAAGAAAGGTCGGAAGGTTTGTCAGCAAAACCCAATACTTCTTACGCCTCAGCTGTAACTGAACAACGTCCAATGCAAGCGTATTAGTCAGCTGCTCGCAGCATAAGGACCAGGAAAAATTTCGGAATTAAAAGGAACGGTTAAAAAATTTAATGATTCAGGTTAAGGAATTGACTAAAACAATTAAAGGAGAATTTGCTGATCAACCCAGCAAAAAAAGGCATCATAAGGAGGATTGATTACCAAATCACAATCTGGATCACACCTCTTAGTCCAGGCGACACCTACTAGAACGTCGTCTGGTTGTAGTTCTGCTCGTAAGAGCAGATCATCTTCTGCGGGGTCTCTTAGTGGAGGGGGCAGGCCATGGAGGCTACTGTCTCCAAAATTTCCCGAGAGAGGGCCCCGGGAAGCGAGGGAGAGGAGGAGGCCCTCCCTCCCAAAAAAGAAATAAAAACGCGGACAAGGCACTTCCAAATCCCCATAAACGTCATCCCACGCGTATACCATTATACCATGGGAACTGTCGAAGTCTTAGATCAAAAATAAATCCCTTAGATTAATAGCTCTGTCCTATGCTCCCGATATTATCGTCTCTACAAGAAAAGCCATCCTTACACCCGCACCCCCCACCCCAGCTCCCTTGCTCGAGCGTCACGACCCCCCCTCCCCCACCCCCCCCACGCTCTCTCGATAAATATATAATAAAAATCTATAATTTATTAAGCGAAAACTACCATTTTTGTAGAAAAGAACCGAGAGGAAGGGGTGTGGAGGCGAGTAGCCATTTACATCCACCAGAATCTCCTTTCATTGAAGTGGCGATTATCTACTTTGGAACTACGACGCATGCAAAGTAAAATTCTATTAAACGTATCTGACTATATGCTCCGTTTATTGTCCACCTGATAAAATGCTGAATCTATGATGAAGCTTTTTTGCTTTTCAGGACCTGTCTGCCAAATAATAAATTTATATTTTTAGGTGATTTTAAGGCTTCGTCATACATCATGGGGTCCTGCGGTGATTGGTTGAGGGGAGCAAGTAGTTAAGTGTGATCAACGACTCTGATCTGTTTTTCTAAATGAGGTAGTCCCCCCAACCGCGAAAGACGATAATACGGTAATTTGAGCTTTATGGATCTATCACTGGTCTCTTCAATACCACTAGCAGCCAAGTGCCCGGTGGCCACACCAGTGACGACTCGTTGGGAAGCGCTCACTTCCTATTGTATTCAATTATTCATGCGACACACGAGGGACGCCTTCAGCACCAAATTTAACGTAAAAAGAGCAGGTGGGTTTTTCCCCCCCCCCCGGGCCCCTCACAAGGAGCGTCAAGCTCGAAGTTGTTGGAGGAATCCTTTGATAGATAAAGTAAACAGTGTTCAAAACTTGTATTATAAATGCAGCCAATGGCAAACCATCCCTAAGACTTCGAAAGATTAGCGTTTAAGCATAGAGTTCCATGGTGGACAACCAGATTGCAGCAGGGGCGCTATGTGAACGAAATAGGAGCATACAGGCTTTTCCATAATAAACATACAAACGAGAACTTTCGCAATTACAATCAAGCGCGAGCTAGGGCTCGTAGAAACAATCAGGACAAGCCAAAACGGACTCCTGGCGAGAAGCTTGGTCTTACAATTAATAGTTAACACCAGTTATCAGAGGTTTGGTCACAGTCAATAGAATAAATAGAAAAAGTATCATAAAATCAGAAATATCATTCTTGAGGGGAAATTAAATACGATTCACCTGAGACATAGATAACATAATCGCAGGCAGTTTTCTTATACAAGCAGCTCGGAAAACTTACAAATCCTGCTCCTGACAACAAGGAAGCTGCGAGCTGCACCAATCACTTTGTCACAGGAGATAACTTTGAGTACAATAAAGATCTTACAATGACTGAGCTTGTCCGAGCCCTAGTAGCCTGTAGAGGAACATCCCCAGGCCACGATGAGATTCGCTATGAGATGATAAGCATCTTAAATCATTGATGCATGATTAAGTTGAGAAGTGTACAATGATAATTGGAAAAGCCAGACTTTTCAATTCATGGCACTTCGCCACATATTCCCATAATGAATGTGGGGGAAATCCAGATTCGCCATTTCTTACCGCCCAAGAAGCGTGGACAAGCTGCTTATGCAAGGTCATGGAAAGAATGGTTAATTGTAGGCTATTGCATTTTTTAACTCCAGGAATTTTACTTGTTGACGGAGCAGTGCGGTTCCGAAAGGGGACGTCAACACTCGCGATCAACTAGTAAAACTGGAATGTCATATTCATGAGGCATTTGCCCAAAAAGCAATTTTTGATGTCAGTATTTTTAGTTAAGAAAAGCCTACGACATGACATGGCCGACATTGGCCTAATCTGAAAATCTTTAGCTTTCGGTTTACGGAAACTTGCCTTGTTTTATCCAACATTTCATTTCTGACAGAACTTTTTCTGTAAATTATTTTCGACAACGTCACTTTCTCGGACAGTTTTGTCCAAGGCAATCGGGGTCCCACAAGGAAGTGTCTTGTTCTCCCACCTTATTTTTATGTATGATAAATGACATTTTACTACCATCTCCTCCTCGGAATCTTAAATACTCACTGTACGCGATGTTTGTGAATGATGGCCACTCCAGCAATAATGCAGAGTTCTCGGCTAAATCGGATCCAATTGGCACTGGACTATGATTCATAACTGGCCTCCAGTGGGGTTTTAAGTTTTCCATTAGAAAGAGTATTGGCGTGGTTTTTACCACATAGGAAGAAAGCCAACATCAGGCTAACTTCTAGAAACCATCCCATACCTATTCAAAATTTCATCTAGATTCTTGGTCTACTCTTTGATAGTAGGATTGAATGGAAGACCACATTGGTCAGTTAAAGATAAATGTAAAAGCACGCAATTTATTAAGTGCATTCTGGTCACAAATGGGGAGCTGTAGAAAGGTCTTTACTGATGTTATATAATCCCTGATTAGGTCTAAAGTAGATTATGGGTCAATCGGTGTATGGCTCGGAACGAGCTCAAACTCTGGAAGGTTGAATGTCGGCAGATTGCGTGTTTACGGGTCTGTCCTTGAGCCCTTAAGTCACTCGCATTGAGGCGCCTAGAGTAGAGTCGGGAGTACCTCCCCTCCGTCTTAGACGGGCCGCTAGAGCTGATTATGCCGCCCAGGTAGAGGCAGCCCATCATCCAAATAGGATGTTTGCGCGGCAGGTAGGGCCACAGGCAACGCTGCGGGAAGCCGCTGGGCATAGGACTTCCATGACCTCACGATAAAGTCGGTATAGATCTCTTTCCCATTGATTACCCTGGTTTAAATCAAATATAGCACCGTGGGAGTCAACCCCCCCCCCCCCCCCCCCCCCCCCAATTCAACCACCGTTTTAGATGGTACCATCGGCCAAAGCCACGGTGCCGGAGGTGGAGGTAGCCAGTGGTTCAGTAGAGATCCTAATTAAACATCTTCCTTTTTTCATTTATTAACGAGGGTCCAAGACAGGACGGAGTGTGTGGGTGCGGGTGTATGGTCGACTGAATGTCAGTTGAGATTTCGAGTGCCGACTCTTACATCGCATCTTTTTTGCGAACTTTTGCCATAGATAAAGCTTTAGATTTTGCCTATCGACGACCCACGATGAATAATAGTAATATTTTCAGACTCGTTAAGTTCACTTAAGCCATTAAATCCTTATGTATCCAATAATAATGAAATTAAAAGGGTAATATTCATTCGTAAATTACAATAGTGCCAATTAAAATCAATCAAGCTGTTAGGGGTACCGGGGACATTCGGGTATCATGGCATGAACAGAGCTGACAAACTAGGCCGGGGTCGATGATGATATGGAGCCTGGTATTGTCCGCACAGATCTCAGGGTTTTGTCTCTTTTATAAAAGCAAAATCCATCTCTGTGGCAAAGGGTGTGGAGACCTCACAAATTACCCAGCTCCACCAGGAAGAAATTAATAATGTGGGACACCAGCCAAGGAAAAAAATTAGAAGGAAGGAGGTGGTGTTGGCCCGATTAGGGTCAATGCCACACGTACTCACACTCACTACCCTATATAGAAAAAAGTTTCCTCCTCCATGCCCATACTGCAATACCACATGTCAATTAAACATATTTCATAAAATGCACCACTACAACATAAAAGACCAAACAATAATCTAATTATTTCCAAATCAAAAAACATAAATTTCTACATATCTAACTTACTATCAGATATTGAAAAAAATAATAGAAGTAAAAGTAATCACTTTTCTAAAGGAGACAAAACTTTATGCCTTATATAGATTGTTAAAATAAAAATTGGAATCATTGTTAATAACCTTGGCCTAGCCGCTGGTTGATAGCCAAATAGAATCCAACAAGCATGCAAGCAAGTGTATGTGCGAGCATTCGTGTATGAGCTTTTTATGCCTCACACTGATCCACATAAAACATGCGCAACAAGCTAAACGTCTTGTGCCATGGAACCTACTGTCTCAGGGCTTCTAGTCTCGCTTGACCCTTGTTGCTTCTCGTTCATTAAGGTAAAAATAATAAGTAAATTACTGTATTTACAGTTTTTTGTGCTTTGCCTGCTCCTTCTGTGCTTTATTTTGAAGGTGACACGAGACTACAGTAGAAGTAGTCAGCCCACCCCAGCGCAGCTCTTTCTACCTCAGGGTAGCCCTTAGGGCTGACCCTGGGTTAGGGAGGCCCAGTTAGTCTGGGGGGCGCCTTTGGGCGCAACTTTTCTCCTTCTCCTGAATTTTTCTATTCTTCTGTGGTGACTTTCATGTGCCTACGGGCTGTCCGAATTGTGAGCTCCTGTATTTAGCTTGGGGGAGTGGCACCTACTTACGTCCTGCACTAGGCAGGTTCGGCGGTTGGAAGGTGTCTTACACACAACTCCGATCCCTTAGTTGGTACTGGAGAACGGCACCCAGGCTTTCCACTAAGGGGGGGGAGGACGATTAACTGTAGACTTGTTTTATTTTATCCGCTCTTAGCTATTGGGATTAGGTAGATCTCAAAAGTTAAGGGAAAAAGTAGTCCCCTCAGGAAACGGGTTTGGCCAGGGTTCGGAACCTGGTCCGACACCCAGTATGATTGACTCCCGGCTACCTTCCTCCTCCCAAGGAGGCGGAGGCGACTCGACCCTTTCCTTATGACCACTTTGACAGTATGGAACCCCGACCAATGACCGACCCAGACGACACATTAATATCCCTCCCCAGATCGAAAGGTGCGTGAACATCCGTTGCATGAAAGAAAATCAATCCTTGCTGAATGTCAACCCCTTTCATCACGAAGGTCCTGATGGTCAAGCGGAGGCAGTTTTGATTTTGTCGAAAGTTGCGAGATGGTAGCCTCCTTGTGAACGTGCAATTTAATTCTCAGGTTAACCGATTTACTTAAGTGACGCAGATTCATGACATTACAGTAAAAGTAAACGATTCTGTTGGCCAAATACCTGTAAGGGAGTATCTTTACAGGGATTTGAGGACAATGGAAGGGAAAGCGAATTCTTGATGCCATGAATGACCCAACGTTGTGGACGTTAATTGCATGACCAAGAAAGATGGGAATGCGCGAACAAAGACCGGATTGTGTTTTCTTGTGACCTTTGCTTCAAATAAATTTCCAAGTACTGTCAAAATCGGATATGAGATTGTTCAAGTACGACTTCCATTCAAAAGGCCCATGCGTGTAATAGATGCAAAAATTTGGACACACCTCATGCAGATGCAATGATAAGGACACTAACAACAGTCACTTGCGGTAAATGGTACTGGAGAGAAACGATACCACTGAATGTACGGAAAGACTCTCAAGTGTGCTAACTGTGGAGGTCCCCATCAAGTCAGGCCTCTTGTGATTGCCGTAGCTGAAGAAGGAGACTGAGACATTAAGCATACATGAGAGAACACGATAAGTTGCTACCGTGAGGCCAGAAGAAAGTGGAAGGTTTGACAAGCAAACCCAATACTTCTTACGCCCTCAGCAGTAACTAAACACTGTTTCCAGTGCAAGCAGTGTTATTCAGGCAGCTCGCTGTTAAAGATCAGGAATTGCAGAATAAAAGAAAACGGTAAGGGACTTAATGAATCATGAATTAAGGAATTGAATAAACAAATTAAAGAAATTGCTGATCAACCAGCATAAACGGCTCTATAAAGGAGGTCGATACCAAATCACATTCGGATCGCACCTTCTGTCCAGGCGACCCCCACTAGAACTTCGTCTGTGGTAGTTCATTCCTCGTAAGAGCAGATCGTACTCCGCCGGGCGTCTCTTGGTGGAGGGGAGCAGGCCATGGAGACTACTGTCTCAAAATTTCCCGAGAGGGCCCTCGGGACAGCGAGGGAGAGGAGGAGGCGACCTCCCTCCCAAAAATAGAAAATAAAAAACCCGGTCAAGGCACTACTCCAAACCCATAAACGTATCCACGTGTTTCCTCATACAAGAATGTCGAAGTCTTAGAATCAAAATGTAAACTCTCTTAGGATTATTAGCTCGTCCTATGCTTCCCGATATTATCGTACTACAAGGAAAGCCATTTTAAAACGACCAAGTCTCTGACGAGGTCGTATCGCTAAGGAAAACTACCTTCTTTGTAGAAATGACCGAGAGGGGAAGGGGTGGAGGCGGAGTCCGCCATGTAACATCCTCCAGGAATATCCCTTTCATTGAAGTGACGATAATTTACTTTGGAACACGTCGCATGCAAAGTAAATTCAATAAACGTATCTGACTTATATGCTCAGCTTACTGGGCTCCGCCTGATTAAAAGGGTTAAGCTATGTTGAGCTTTTTGCTATTCGGACAGTTGCCAAACAATAAATTAAATTCAGGGACTTTCAATGTCGTCATACATCATGGGGTTCCCCACGGGCGAATGGTAGAGGTGAGCAAGTAGTTAAGTGTTTCAACGACTCTGCCTGGTTCTTCTAAATGATGGTAGTCCACGCGAATAGACGATAATTACCGGTATTTGAGTTTATTGACCCCCTATATCCAGGTTTCTTAACATAGAGCAAGTGCCTGTGGCACCCATTGACGACTCGTTGGGAAGCGATCAACTTTCCTATTTGTATTCAATATTCATGCGACACCACGAGGACGCCTTCAGCACCAAATTTAACGTAAATAGAGCAGATTGGGTCGCCTTCACAAGGAGCGTCAAGCTCGATGTTGTGGAGTAAAACCATGATGATAAAGTAACCAGTGTTCAACATTGTATTATACATGCAGCAATGGACCATACCTAAGGACTTCGACAGATAGCGTTAAGGCATAGAGTTCATGTGACACCAGATTTGCAGCGGGCGCTATGTGAACGAAATAGGGCTACAGGCTTTTCCATAATAAGATCACAACTGAGAACTTTCGCCCCCCCCCCCCCCATACAAACAAGCGAGAGCTAGGGCTCGTAGAACAATCAGACAGCCAAACGAGATCCTGGCGAAGCTTGTCTCTACGTTAACAGCACTACAAAGTTATCAGAGGTTTGGTCACAGTAATTCGAATAATAGAAAAAAGACATCAAATAACTCAGAAATATAAATTCATGAGGGAAGGTAATTTATGACTCACCTAGAGACATTGCTAAACAATCGCAGGCAGTTCTCTTATACAGCAGCTCGGAAAACTACAACCCCTGCATTCCTGACCACACCAGGAAGAGCCGAGCTGCAACCAATTCACTTTGCCACAGGAGATAATTTTCGATACAATAAAGACTTACAATGAATGAGCTTGTCCGAGCCCTTAGCAGCCTGTAGGGACACATCCCAGGCCCCGATGAGATTGAAATGAGATGATAAAGCATCCTTAATTCATGATGACATGATTATGTTGCTACGGAAGTGTACAATGATATTTGGAAAAGCCAGACTTTTCCAAATTAATGGCCACTTCGCCCAATCATTCAATATTGAAAGAGGGGGAAATCCCAGATCCCGCATCTCTTACCGCAATTGCGTTGACAAGTTGCTTATGCAAGGTCATGGAATGACATTGTTATATAGTAGGCTTTGCATTTTTTAAATACCAGAAATTTACTAGTTGACGAGCAGTGCGGATTCCGAAAGGGGACGCCAAACTCTCGATCAGCTAGTTAAAACTGGAAAGTCCTATTCATGAGGATGCAAAAAGCTTTTTTTGATATCAGTATTTTTAGGACCTAGAAAAAGCCTACGACATGACTTGGCGACAGGCTACTCAGAATACTTTATGCTTTCGTGATTACGTGGAAACTTGCTTGTTTTATCCCTAAATTTAATTTCTGACAGAACGTTGTCTGTCAATTATTTTCTGACAACGTCACTTTCTCGGACCCATTTTTGTTCAGGCAAACGGGGTCCAAGGAAGTGTCTTGTTCCCACTTATTTTTAGGTATTATAACTGACATTTTACATCTCCTCCTCGGAATTCTAAATACTCACTGTACGCCGATGATTGCCCTCTGCATTATGCACTCCAGCCAATAATGCAAGAGTTCTCGGCAAATCAGATCCCAATTGGCACTGGTTTGATTCATAACTGGGCTCAGTGGGGTTTTAAGTTTTCCATTAGAAAAAGTATTGGAGTGGTTTTTACACATAGGAGAAAGCCAACCATCAGGCTAACTCTAAACAACCATCCAATACTATTCAAAATTCAGCTAGATTTCTTGGTCTACTCTTTGATAGTAGATTAAAATTGGGAAAGACCACAATGGTCAGTTAAAGAATAAATGTCAAAAAGCACTTAATTTATTAAAGTGCATTTCTGGACACAAATGGGGAGCTGATAGAAAGTCTTTACTGATGTTATATAAATCCCTGATTAGATCTAAAGTAGATTATGGGTCAATCGTGTATGGCTCGGCAACGAGCTCAACTCTGAAAGGTTTGAATGTTGTGCAGAATGCGTGTTTACGAGTCTGTCTTGGAGCCCTTAAGTGCACTCGCACCGAGCGCCTAGAGGTAGAGTCGGGAGTACCTCCTCCGTCTTAGACGCGGCCAGCTTGCGCTGACCTATGCCGCGAAGGTAGCCAGGCAGCCCCAACATCCAAACAGGATGTTTTGCGCCGGCAAGGTAGGGCCCCAGTATCGCGGCGGGAAGCCGCTGGGCAATAGACTCCATGACCTCACAGAAAAAGTCGGTATAGATCTCTCTACCATCGATACCCTGGTTCAATCAATATAGAAACAACGTGGGGAAACACCCAATTTTTCTACTGGTGTAGTCTGGCTACCATCAACCAAAGCCACGGTGTCGGAGGTGGAGGTACGCCAGAGGTTCAGAGAGATCCTAATTAAACATCTTTCCTTTTTTCATTTGTATACCGATGGGTCCAAGACAAACGAGTGTGTGGGTGCGGGTGTATGGTCGACTGAATGTCAGTTGAGATTTCGATTGCCGAATCATACATCGATCTTTCTTGCCGAACTTTTTGCAATAGATAAAGCTTTAGATTTTGCCCTATCGACGACCCACGATAGAATAGTCATTTTTTCAGACTCGTTAAGTTCAATTAAAGCCATTAAATCACTAGAAACCACCTATAATGAAATACAGGGTAATATCATTCGTAAAATGCATAGTGCCAATAAATCAATCAATACTGATTAGGGTTCCTGGACACTCGGGTATCCATGGTAATGAACAGGCTGACAAAACTAGCGGGTCGACTGGCGATCTGGAGCCTGGTATTATCCACACAGATCTCAGGTGTTTTGTCTCTTTTATAAAAGCAAAAATCCATCTCCTGTGGCAGAAGTGAGTGGACCGACCTCACATAAACAACAAAAAAATAAAGAAGATTACAAATGTTTGGGATACTGCTTACAGAAAGAACAGAAGAGAAGAGGTGGTAGTTGCCCGATTGAGGGTCAACATCACACGGTTACAACCCACATGGACTCTTACATGAGGAAAAAGCTTCCCTCCACAGTGTGGCATGTGCAATAGAATAAACATCAATAGCACACATCTTGATATCTTTGCCACCAGTACACCATCCAAAGGCAAAAAATTAAAAACTATTTTCAAATTAAAAATATAGAATATAATATTAAAAATTTACTATTGATAATGAAAAATTAATTAGTAAAGTAATCACTTTTCTAAAGGAGACAAAACTTTATGACCTTATATAGATTGATAAAATAAAATGGATCATTGGGCTTAATA
>NW_028236355.1:0-5383 GCF_977035675.1 Penaeus japonicus | reverse complement strand
TTATTCTTATATAATATACATTGTATATAATTTTTAAATATATGTAATAATAACTTTAAATAATTTATATCATTATATTTTTTTTATATATAATTTATATATTTTATATATATGTACAATATATATGTTATTAATATATATTTATTATATTTATTATATTTTTTTATATATATATATATTCATATATGCTAAGTAATAGAAAGAAAGAAAGAAAAAAAAAAAAGGAAAAAAAAAATTATTTACAGTTATATATATATATAATTATATTATTATATTATATATTTATACAAAACACACATACATACATTTTTTTACATATATTCACAATCATCAACCTGTATCATTCACGCAGGATGTAGGCCTCTCTCATCTTTTCCGGCTTTCCCGGTCTTGTGCCCTTTGTTTCCCCCCCCCCCGGTTTACTCCTGCGAAATTCGCTATTTATCCGCCATCTAGTCATTGGTTTTGCCTTTGGTTATTGTTTTCGTGCTTTCCATTTTGTTGTTTTCTTTGTCCCCTTTTGCCCTGTCTCCGTAATAGGGCCCAGCCCACTACCTTATTTCTTAATTTTTGAGTATTCATCTATTTTGATGTCCCCTGATCCATGTGTTCTTTTCTTGTTCTTAAGCGAACTCCTTGTTTAGCCTTTCCTTTCCCTTTCTTTGAGCATTAAATGACTTCCTCTCGAGTGCCTTGGTCTTTGTCTATGTTTCTGAACCCCATATGTCATGACGAGCGGAACACATTGGTAAAAAACTTTCTCTTTAGAGAGGGGCTGACGCCCTCGAAATTTATATTACTATGTGTACCGAAGGACTTAACCTACCCTGATTCGCGTTTTACTGGCTTCATGGGTACTCGTCTTGATGAGTTGCCCTAGATATGCTTTCTCGTTTCTGCTTCTGTACTTGCCTATATTTGTATTTGCTTAAATGGGGTTCGACTGTTGAACATGACTTAGTCTTCTTCCTGTTCACTAAGGCCACTTCAGATTTTTCCTTATTCAATCGATCATAATTGTTGGAAATTTCACTGCTGAATCAAACCTCTCGGTCCACTCCAGGAATGGACATTTTGTTTATTTAGTGAAGGGCCTACGAAAAAAAGCATGCTTGCATGTTTATGCGCGTTCCCGTGCCCGCACTTATGTACGTTCTATTTTTAGATTGTGCCGTGCATGCACGCGAAATTGGGGCCAAAATATCCAAGCGGATGTTACGCCCATTGTATGTACACAGCAGTCTTATAAAAGCACTCGCATGCTGACACGCGTGAATTATAATGTATCCATGCATTTAATTTGTTTTATTATAATAGTAGGATGGTATTAATGTTTTCTGCAAATTTCGGGGAGGTATTTCCCTTTTTGGTACTGTTCGTTGGGCGTCCAAATGTGCTTGGCCGTTTGGGATGCCATCGGGTTGGGGTGGGCTTCCATTAGGAATAATTTTCTGACTGTACTCAGTGTGGTTGGGATGATTAGATTTTTGAAAAAAATTTAAAATAACAAATTTTGTTTTTACTTTTTAAAGTACTTACGAACTAGGGAAATTTAAATTTTTTCATGCAGATGTTGAATGGTAGTTGATCACCTTTGACCCCTTTTTTTCTGGGGTTACCCTGGCATCTATGGGAAAACGTGTAAGCGATGTTTGAAATCATTTTCTGTTGGTTTCCTTGGATGGTATGTTTTATATAAAGAAAATATTCAGAATCCCTCAATGTTTTCACACTGGGGTTGTTACTGAAATCATATAATAGATGTATAACTCAATATTTTCCTTCTTTATATTCTGGCACTTTTTTTTGGGAAACTCCATACCTTTGAAAGGACACCCTTTCCCGTGGCATTCTTTCATTTTTTTTTTTTTATTCACTTTACAATTTTTTTTCTTTTTTCGTTCGTTATGCCCTTAGACTTTCCAATATTTTCACCTTATCTGTTCGCCACGGATCATGGTATTTCATATTTTACACTATTTTTCCCTTTAAACCGACCTTGACCCTTCTCCTACTCGTGCCATTTTATATATATAATATATAATATATATATTTATATATATAATATTTAATATATATATATATATTATATTAATATTTTATAAAATATTTATATTATATATTACTTCATTATATATAATATATAATACTATGTATATTATGTAAATATAATATTTTTTCCCAAAACATTTATGTTAAAATTTTATTTTATATTTAATTTTTATACATATTTATTATATATTTACTACATATATATATTTTATATATATTTATATTATATATATATATTTTTAAAATGTGGTGTGTGTGTGTGTGTTTTGTGTGTGTGTGTGTGTGTGTGGGGGTGTTTTTTTTTTATAAAACACACAACACACACACACACATACATTTTAATATATATATTTTTTATTTTATATATATATATATATCTATATATATTATGTATGTTTATATATATATGTTGTATTTTTATAATATATTGTTTTTATATAATATTATTACATTATTTATATAAAATTTATATTTTTATATATTATATATTATATTATATATATATATATTAAAAATATATTTTACTTACAATATATATCAAAATTTTATAAATTATATATACAAAATTTAAATATATATAATATTTATATATATATATATATTATATATAATATTTTATTATATATATATATTTTTATTCATATATCAAAAAACACTAAAAAAATTTATATATGTATACATATTAACTAAACTTATATTAAATAAATATATATATATATATATATATATATATATATATTTATATATTAATATGTATTATATATTATGTATTTTATATATATAATTAGGGATTTTATATATTTCATTATTATATACATTAAATATATATTTTTTTTAAAAAAAATTTTTTTTGTATAATATACTTTTTATATATACTTTATACTTATATACATATTTACATATCCATATTTTAAAAATTTATATCTATATAATTTGTATTTATATACATATTTATAAAATAATATATAAATATATATATATTTACATTTTATCCATTATCTCCTCCTCTCTCTCTCGCTCCCTCTCTCTCTCTCTCTCTCTCTCTCTCTCTCTCTCCCCTCTTTTCTCCCTCTCTCTCTCTCTTCTCTGATATATATATATATTTATATATGTATATTTTATTATATATATTATATATATATATATATAAAAATATATATATAAAATTTAATATATACTTTTTATTTATTACTTTAACCCCACACAAAACCCTTATATAAAATATATATTATATATATATATAAAATTTTATATAATATATATATATATATTATTTTAATATAATATTTTTTTATTATATTTATATATATATATAATATTATATAATATATATATATATTATATACATTTTTATTTATATCTACACACACACCCCACTATAATATATAATAAAATATATATAATATATATAATATTATATATTATTATATATAAAACATTATTATTTATATATATTATGTAACATAAAAATATATAAATATACATATGTATTTTTTAATATATTTATATATTTATATTTATATATATATATTTTTTATATATATATATGTTATACATACATAAAAATATTTTATACTTTTCCCCCTATTTTATATTATATAAATATATATATTTTTTTATATTATATATATTTATATATTATTAATATATACATATATATATTATATTAATTTATTATATATTTATTTATATATATATATGTGTTATATTTATTGTATGTTTACAGTGCTTATATTTGTGCATGGCATATATATGTATATCTTTCTTCGATTATCTATCTTTTCTTTTAAAATATATATTATATTATATATATACTATATATATATATATATATTATATGTTTAGGTATGTATTTAATGTTTATATTTTTAATATTTTTTTATCTATCTATCTTCTGTTATCTATCTATTTTATATTGATAAAAAATAAATGTATTTTATATATATAATTATATATATAAAAATTTTATAAAAAAAAAATATTATATTATATATATTATATATATAATTTTTAAAAATTTTATGAATGTTTTATATTATATGTTATATGTGTGTATTATTATATATTTCTTTATTATATATTTTATATATTTATATTAATAAAAATATTATATATTTAAAATAATCTATAAAAATATTTTATATATATATTTTATAATATTTTATATAATATTTTTTTTTATTATTATTTTATATTATGAATATATGTATATACAAATATTTTATTATATATTTTTTTTTGTATATATTGTTTACATTTATATATATATATATATATATAATATATATATATATATTATTATTTTTTTTAATATATATATATTTATATATTATATATATAAATTATATATTATCAAATTATATTATATATTTTTTATGTATATATTGTTATAATATTATTTATTTCTATTATATATTATATAATTTATAATATATATATTTATAATATATTATTTTATAAAATTATATATATATATTTTTTAAATGTAATATATATATATATATATATTTATATTTGTTTATTTTATATATATATATTTATATATTAAAATATTATATATATACAAATAAAATATATATATTTTTTTAGTATATTTGTTCTATAATATTTATATAATATTATATAATATATTATATTTATATATATATATATGTATATATTATATATTAATTATATGTGTTGTGTGTGTTAATTGTCATATTCAGATTTCAGTGACATGTCTTGAACATTAGCGGCCATTATGTTTAAAATTTTTTTAATATGAAAATTTTCTTTTTCTAATAATTTTTCAAATCAAGTTTTCGAAGAAAGCGTAATGGTGAATATTTATCGAACACTGGAACCAAACTTCATTACTTAAGAAAAAAGTAGTAGGTAGTGGCTTTAGGGCCTTTTCTGATTTCTCAATGCATTTTGTAGCGTTTTTTCGAGGTATAGGGTTTTAAAATAAATTCTACGGAACGAAACACCATTGTCCATTTTTTAAACGCTGCCTGGTATTGCAAACAGGGGCCCCATCCCTGGCAACTGTCTAGTTTGGGTATTAAAGGTAAACTTTTACGTGGTTTTCAATGTATTTATAAACGATCAGCTCATTTTTTCTCTTCGGGAACAAAAGTAACAAATTTCAAAAATGTTTGGCTTGGCCACTCAGGGGGGGGGGGGGGGGGGATACTTAACCCCATGATTTTCACATTTTATGCACAGACTATTAAGCAAAATCCCAAACTTGGGGCAGTGATTCCATTTTTTGGTATGTGATGACATCTCCCATTAACCTCATCGAGGATAGAATGCGACAGATTTAATTTTCTGTCCGCAAAAGCAAGTG
>NW_028236354.1:10000-15314 GCF_977035675.1 Penaeus japonicus | reverse complement strand
TCGTAAATACAATATACAGCCTTTTCATGCGTCCCGAATTTGACCTAACAATCTTTCAACATCTAAAACGCAACCCATTGCATTGCTACATCACCACTTCGTTATACCACAACTACATAAAACAAAACTTATTGCATTTTCCCTTCCGACAGGCTACGTGTACTTTCAGCTCAATTACCGAAGTTAAACTACTGCGGACTAGCGTTTCAAATTTACAGCGTTTTGGCTTTGAATACTTTTGAGGAAGGGTCCGTCCCGCGAAGACCGCTGGGAACGAACCTGATACTTACTACGTAAGTGAACCACGTACTATTTTTGTTGTGTGTGTCTGTGTCATGAGGTGTGTGTGTATCTCAAGGTGTAGCTTTTGGTGTATGTGTGTTTTCAACACGGAACGTACCGTACGTAAGTGTAAATTACCACGGTACTAGTTTATGTGTGTGTGGTTGTGTTTTGTGTTGTTGCTCGTTGTTCAATGTGTGTGAGTGTGGTGTAATGTGTGTTTCAATGCGGCGTGTGTGTGGTGCTCGTGTGTGTGTGTGTGTTGTTGTTTGTGTGTTCTGTGCATATACACAATTTTCATACACAAATACGAAGGATAACTCCAACCCCGAAAGCCCTATTAAGCCTTTCATTTAGAAACCTAATCAACTGCAATATTTTTTTCAAATATAATCTTGAAAAATGGAACCTTACTTCTCGTTAATAGCAACAAAGCGAACACATAAACGGAATTAAATTCCCTGCCAATTCTAAAAGTTTAATCGAACATAATAGAGCTCAGTTTGATCTGTCTGAAAAACCAGAGTATCCTTCGTGTATTTATAATATAATAATGATAGTTTTAAGAAGTGTCAATGAGAAAAATGTATATGGATGATTAAATCTGTACAGCTACACCACACACTAACACACTAACATACACATTGTGTGCTTGTGTGTAGTGTGTTCTGTCTTCTTCTCTTTCTGTATGTATCTATGCATTATATACATTTTATATATATATATAGATATATTATTACTATATATACATATATATTATAATATAAAATATATATAAAATATATAGTAAAAGATAACAAAGGACGTAGACGCGGACATAGAACCAACAATATTCAAACTCGCAATTCAGAATGAGCAAAACCGATAACGACAAGCGACAATAATAAAGTAAGAAAACGATAATAACGATAATAATAAATACACAATGAATAATGATAACAAAAAAAAGCTGAGAGCGAAGTAATAATGGATCACAAACATAATGATAAACACAAACAATGAGAGAGCAGAGTCTGCAGTCAACCTCTCCAATGAATTACCAACATGTTTGCAGAAATGCTAAATCATTTAGCCTAGCATTTTTGAACATCTTACTTCCCGCACACACGAATATTGCTCGCTGAAAGTCATGTGCTGAGTCTCCGTTCAGTCCACTGTTACTGAAGCGTTTGAATGTCTTGTTAAATCTCCGGAAATTGACTTCTCGGCTGTCGTCTTTCTCTTCTCTCTCTTTCTCTCATCTTTTTCATGTCTTTCTCTCTATGCCTCTCCATTCTGTCTGTCTTTCTCACTCTCACACTCTTCTACTCTCTCTCTATCTATCTATCTATCTATCTTTCTTTCCTCATGTCTCTCTCTCCATTCTCTCTTCAACTTTCAGTCTCTCTCTCTCTCTCTCTCTCTCTCTCTCTCATCCTCAGACTCTCTCCTTCTCCAACATCTCTCTCTCTTCCCTCTTCTCTCTCTCTCTCTCTCTCTCTCACATCTCTCTTTATCTCCTCTCCTCTCTACTCTCGTCTCCTCACCTCTTCTCTTCTCTCTCTTCCATCTCCCTCTACTTCCCACGACTTACACAGCGGAGATCTCTCTCTCACCTCTCTTTCTCTCTGTCGCTGTTCTCACTCTTTCTCTCTCTCTCCTCTCAGTCCTCTCTCTCTCTCTCTCTCTCTCTCTCTCTCTTCTCATCTTCCTCCCCGTCCTCCCCACCTACTCGTCCTCATCTCCTATTCGTCTCCCTCTCTCTCTCTCTCCTCTCTTTTCCTCTCTTTGCTCTGCTCTCTCTCGCTGTGTCCTTTTCTCTCTCTCTTCTCTGTCCAACCCCCCACCCACCTTCTCTCTCTCTGTCTTTCTCCTTATCTTTCACGTCCTCCTACTCTCTCCTCTCCTCTCCTCTCTTCTCTCTCTCGACGCATCTCGTCTCATCTCTTCCCTCATCTCTCTCATCTCTCTCTCTTCTCCTTCTCTCTCGTCTGTCTCCATCTCTCCATTTCTCTCTCTCTCTCTCTATGCTCTCTCTCTCTGGAGCGGAGCCGAGCTGGAGCGGGAGAGCGGGGCGTGGGGGGAGAGATAGAGAGAAGATGAAGTAGAATAGAGAATATTCGCACTCCTATACACACATCTCTTCTCTCGACATATTGGCTCTGTCTCTCTCTTGTCGTGTAACTGTCTGTCTCTCTCTTCTCTCTGTCTCTTCTCCTCTGTCCGTTCTCTCTCTTTCAGGTCTCTCTCTCTCTCTCTCTCCTCTCGCAATTCTCCTCATCTCTCATCTTCCTCCATTCTCTCTCTCTCTCTCTTCTCTCTTCCTCTTTCTTTCTTCCTCCATCCTCCACTCTTCTCCCACACCGCTCTGCTCCCCCCCCCCAAACTCCTCACTCTCTCTCTCTCTTCTCTGTCATCTTCCTCACCAGCTCATTCTCTTCTCTCTCTCAATACTCTCTCTCTTCTCATGATCTTTCTCTCTCGCCTCGCGCACACTCTCTGGTCTGCTTCTCACTCTCTCTCTCTCTCTGTCTGCTCTGTCTCAGCTCTTCATCTCCTCTCCTCTCTCTCCTACTCAGTTCTCTTCTCTCATCTCTCTCCATACTCTCGTCTCTCTCTCCCTCTCTCTCCTCTCTCTCTCTCTCTCTCTACTCTCTTCTCTCTTCTCTCTCTCACTTCTCTCTTTCTCTGCTCTCTCTCTCTGTGTCTTTCTCCTCTCTGTCTGTCTTTCTCTGCTCTTTCCTCTGTCTCGTCCACTCTCTCTGTTCCTTTTCTCTCTTCTTTTCAGTCTCTCTCTCTCTCCTTCAATCTCTCTCTCCCTCTCTCATCGTCCTCTCTCTCTCCACAATCCTTTCTCTCTCTCTCTCTCAACATCCGGGTCGGTGGGCGTGCGGGTCGTGCGGGGGTCTGTGCTGTCTGTACTTTCCAGGCTGCGTCATGGTGGTTCTCCAGTACTTTCGGGGTGTGCGGTGCAAGCTCTCTCCCCGAGCGCGCCCTCTCTTCTCTCTCTCTACTCTGTCTGGTCTTGTCTTTCTCTCTCTTTCTCCTCTCTCGCTTCTCTCATCCCCCCCCTCTCTCTCCTACTCTCCTCTCCTCCTCTCCTCTTCTCTCTCTCTCGACTCTCATGCTTCTCTCTCATCCATGCTCTCTCATCATCTCTCTCTCTCTCTCTCTCTTATACCTACTCTTCTCTTCCTCTCCATCTCTCTCTCTCTCTCTATCTTCTCTCTCTCTCTCTCTCTCTCTCTCTCTCTCTCTCTCTCTCTCTTCTCTCTCTCTCTCTTTCCTCTTCTCTCCCTCTCTCTCTCTCTCTCTCTCTCCCTCTCTCCCTAACCCCCTCTGTCACTCTGCTTTTTCCCTCTCATATAAGATGCACATTTTCCCCATTTAGCAAGAGGATGCAAACACGAGTTTCACCTTGCATAGATCTTTGGTTGCATTGCAAAATAAACCTCTTATTGAAGCCCAACTTGTACATGGAAGGGTTAATTATAAACAAACGCGATTAAAAAATCTTGAACTGTAGGACTAATTCTGATAAGTTCCTTGTTCGTGTTCGTGTTGTTGTTTGTTCAGTTTGTATGTATCTCATTTCGTTTATTGTTTCCATCACTTAGTACTTATCGTATTGTTGTTAATTATTTCTCAGTATCGTTACTAGTGTATTGTCCATTATTGTCTATTACTTGTACTACCCATCATTATCACTATCATTATCGTCATTATCATATCAATATCATTATCATTCGTATTATCATTATTATTATTATTATTATCATATGATCATCATTATCATTCGTATTATCATTTTTATCATTATCGCCATTATCATTATAATTATCATCATCATTATCATCATTACTACTATCATCTTCATCATTATCATCATCATTATTATCATAATTATTATCATCATTACTACTATCATCTTTATCATTATCCATCATCACATCATTATCATCATAACTACTATCATCATCTTCCATACATCATCACCAAACTACCAGCTCCTTCCAACCCTAGTTCCTCCCCCTCCCCCTCCCCCATCCACTCCTCCACCCACCCACCCCCGCCAGACAGTGTTTGCCAGACAGGCGGGATCTCTCACGCCCTTCTTAGTTCAATTAATAACCACCCCGGACTAATGACCTTGGCAACGATTTGTACAGAGAGTCAAACAGACATAATTAAATTGTTTTCTGTCCTAATTAGACTCTGTTGCTTTCTCATCGATTTCTTTTTGCGTTTACTTTGTTGTTGTTTGGTGTTCGTTGTTTGTTTGGGTTCGGGTGGTTTATCTATCAAACAATCTAGGATTATGTATGCCTATTCATCCTTTTACTTAATATTATTTTCTATCTATTCAAACTTTTATTTTTGTCTATCCATCTATCACTCCTCCCAATTATCACTTCTAATCTTATTCTTTATTCCCCTTTTTTTCGCCCTTCCTCCTTCATCATCTTCTTACTCTTCTCCATCTTCTTTTTCCACTTCCTCCTCCTCTTTTTTATCTTTCCCCCTTTTTCACTTTCATGCGTCTTTTTCTTTTCTTTACCTTCTTCTTTCTTTATCTTCCTCTTTCTCCTTCCCCTTGTAGCAAAATCTTTTCTTCTACATCGTTCTCGTTATTCACCTTCTCCCTCTTCGCCTCTTCTCCCCTTTCTCCATTCCCGTCATTTCCTTCTTCCTTTTCGTTTTTTCTCCTCGCCTCACCTTTCTGTTCCCTCATTCTCCTTTCCTCTTTCCCTTCTCCTTCCCATCCTCCCTTCCTCTTTCCTCTTCCTCCTTCCCCTCCTCCCCTCCTCTTCCTCTTTCTCCTTTTTCTCTTCCTCCTTTTCTTCCCCTTCTTCTTCCCCTTCTTACCTTTCCTCCTTCCCTTTTACCCTTCTTCGCCCCTCTTCTTCCCTTCGCATACTCTCCTTCCCCTTCCTCCTCCCCTTCCTGCTACCCTTTCTCCCCTCTTTGGCACCCCCCTCTCTCCTCTCCTTTCCTCCTCTCCATCCCCTTCCCCTCTCCTCCTCCCCTCCAACCCCTTCCTCTCCTCCCCTCC
>NW_028236353.1:0-4812 GCF_977035675.1 Penaeus japonicus | reverse complement strand
GAAGAGAGAGAGAGAGAGAAAAGAGAGGAAAAGGGGAAAAGGGGAGGGGGAGTTAGAGGGGAGGGGGGCTAGGGGAAAAAAAAGTGAGAGGGGAGAGGGAAAAGAAAGAGAAGAGAGGACAGGGGAAAAGGGGAGAAAAAGGGGAAGAGAAAAGGAGAGAAAAGAGAGAGAGAGAGACGAAAAGAAAGGAGAGAGACGAGAGAGAAGCAAGAGGAGGATAGGGAGAGAGAAAAAGAAAAAAAAGAGAGGAAGAGAGGAGAGAGAGAGAGGGGAGAGAGAGAGAGGAAGAAGGGGGGGGGGGGGAGGAGAGAAGAGGAGAAGAAAGAAAGAGAGAGGAGGGGAAAAAGAAAGACAAAAAGAAACTGAGAGAGGGAGAAAAAAGAGAAAGAGAGAGAGAGAGAGAGAGGGGAGAGGAGGAGATCAGAGGGGAGGAGAGGGGAGAAGAGAGAGGAGAGAAGAAAAAGAGAAAGGAGAGGGGAAGGGGGAAAAGAAAAAAAGAGGGGGGGAAGAGAGGGGAAAAAAGAAAGAGAGAGAAAAAATAAAAGTGAGAGAAAAGAGAAAGGGAAAAAGGAGAGGGGAGGGGAAAAGTGAGGGAAGAGAGAGTGAGGGGAAGAGAGAGAGAGAGGGGAGACCGACAGCGACGGCAGCAGAGAGAGAGAGAGAGGGAGAGAGGGGAGGAGAGAGAGAGAAAGAAAGAGGGAGAGGGAGATAGAGGGAGGGAGAGAGGGAGGGAAGACGAGAAAACAAAAAGGGAAAACGAAAAGGGAAAAAGCCCAACAAAAATCCCTGTAGCGGGACCAGAGGGAGAAAAACACGTGATTCTTTTTCCCTATCCCTGTGAGAAAAAGAAATGCTCTTTCTCACAGACGTTATTTTTCCCAAAGGGGAAATTTTTGGGGGAAGTTTGGAGAAGTTGTGACTTTGAGAGAGGAGAGGGGGGGAGAGGAAAAGGAGAGGGATTAAAGGGAGGAGAGGAGAGAAAAGGAGGGAGAGGGGGTGAGGAGAGAGGGGGGAGAGGAAAGGGGAAAGTGGAGTGGAGGAGAGAGGGGTGGAGGAGGAGAGAGAGGAGGAGAAAAGGGAGAGGGGAGGAGAGAGAGAGAGAGAGGAAAAAAAGGAAAGGGGGAAAGGGGAGAGAAAAAAAGAAAGAGAGATGAGAGAAAAAAAAGGGACAGAAAAAAAAAAAAGTGTAAGAGAGGAGGGGAGAAAAAAAAAATTAAACACAAAACAGAAAAAACTTTGAAACCCAAATCCGGGCACATGTTAAACCCTGTTATTTTGGTCGAAAGAGGTGTCCCGGAAATCCCTTTTAAATAGGTGGTTTTTTTGGGGGATGGGGACTTTCTTAAACCACGTTGCTTTTTTCCCAAGGGTTCGCAGTGAAAGCGGTTTTTTTGGGTTTGCGCGAATTCTTTTATTTAGCGTTTTTCCCTTATTTTGGGACTTTTTTGCTAGCCTTTTTTTTTTTTTTTTTTTTTTTTTTTTTTTTTTTCATCTTATCGGATATTTCATCATTGTTTAGTTATTTTAGGCATTCATTATTTATCATACTATTCTGCTACCAAAGTACTACACTACAATAATGTTATGGTTATCGTTGCTATTCTCATCATTAGTTTGATACTTATTAAACATTATCATCATAATCTTTTTGTGGTTTTCATTACCACGTCTACAACTATTTTTATCATTATTGGCATTGTCATCATTGTTAATCATTTATCATTCATATTATAATCATTATTCGTTGTCATATCATTATGTTGTATTGGTTTGATTATCATTTTATTTAATTATTCGGTTGTTATATTATGTTGACTATTAATTCCTATTATCATCGTTTTGTTATTATCATAATCATCGTATAATTACCATTATCTTTATATTATTGTTATTTTCGTTATCGATATTATCTTTTATTATTGTTATTATTATCATTATTATATTACATCATCATCATCAATGCTATTATCATTATTATTATTATCATTATCATAATTGTTATCAATATTGTTATTGTTATCATCATTGTCATAAATTATTAATTATTCATTATAGGTTATCAAATTGTTAATACTTCGGCATCCCTCCCATCATCATCATTAATCCACCAGTATATTGTATTATCATTATCATCATTATCATTATTAATGAAAATTATTACAATACAATACTACTTTTAAAGTATACGATACTGATCTCTACCATTTAGTTACAATTATTAAATTATTATTATATCATTAGCATTACCTTATCATATTATAATTGTCATTATTTATCATCATTCTATCATCACAATCATTATTAACCAGTATCTTTATCATTCATTATCACGTATTTCATCATAATCACTGTAACTACAGCTTGTGTTTGCGTGTTTGGAAGACTCTCTACAACATGTGTTACCTTATGTGTCATGTGTCTTCCTGCTTCTTAACTTTAGTCATGCATAATTTCTATATTCAAATGCAATATGTGTGTCTGTTGCCTGTGTTCTTTCCTGTCCATCTGGTAAAAGGGATGGGATAAAAGTTATATAAATTACATACAGACATATATGTATATGCATATGTGTGTGTGTGTGTGTGTGTGTTGTGAGTGTGTGGGTGTGTGTGTGTGTGTGTGGTGTGGTACTGTATGTATGTATATGGCTATATATTATATATATATATATTATATAATATAATATCTATATAATATATATATACACAACATTTATATACAACAACACAAATGCAATACATAATATGTTATGTATGTAAGTAATATTTACCTATAACCCACACACCACAACACACACAACAACACACCACACCACAACAGCAACAACACACACACAAAGACCCACCCACACACACTCACCCACAACATCTTTATAGAGTTATATATCTATATATATATATATGTAATATTTAACTATATATTTATATATATATATGTATATATCTAAATATATATGTCTATATATATTATATAGATATATATAAATTTAAATATATATATATATATATATATATATATATATATAAGTATATATATAATCTATATATATATATATATATCTATATATATATATATATATATATATTTCCACCCACACACACACACACAAACAGTATTATAATATTATAAATCTATATAATAAATATATATATATATCTATATATATATATATATATATATATATATATATATGTGTGTTGTGGAGGGAGAGAGGAGAGAGAGAGGAGTAGAAGGAGAGAGAGAAGAGAGAGGAGAGAGAGAGAGGAGAGAGAGAGAGAGAGAGAGGAGCGAGCGCAGGAGGGAGCACGAAAAGTAGAGGAGAGAGAGAGAGAGTGAGGAGAGAGAGAGAGAGAGGAGAGAAGAGAGAGAGAGAGGAGAAGAGAGAGATGAGGAGAGAGAGAGAGAGAGAGAGAGGGAGAAAGAAAAGTAGGATGAGAGGAGAGAGAGAGAGAGAGCGCGGCAGAGAGAGAGAGGAGAGCGGGAGAGGGAGAGGAGAGGAGAGAGAGAGTGAGAGGGAGAGTGAAGAGGGAGAGAGAGCGAGAGGAGATAGAGGAGAAGAGATGAGAGAGAGAGAGAGAGAGAGGGGGGAGAGAGAGAGAGAGAGAGAGGAGGAGGAGAGTAGAGAGAGAGGAGGAAAGAAAGTAGAGAGAGCGAGAGAGAGATGAGGAGAGCTGAGAGATGAGATGAGAGAGGCTGAGAGAGAGATGAGAGTGAGAGGAGGAGAGGAGAGAGAGGGGGGAGAAGAGAGAGAGTGGAGAGAGATGTGACGAGGAGATGAGAGAGAGAGAGAGAGAGAGATGAGATTGAGAGGAGTAGGGAGAGAGAGGAGCGAGGAGAGAGGAGAGAGAAAGAAAGTAGAGAGTGAGAGAGAGAGAGGGAGGTAGAGAGGGAGAGGAGAGGGTAGAGAGAGAGGGGAGAGAGAAAGAAAAGTAGGAGAGAGAGAGAGGAGAGAGAGAAGAGAAGGATGAGAGAGCAGAGAGAGAGAAGAGAGTGAGGAGAGATAGGAGAGAGAGAGAGAGAGAGGAGGAGAGAGAGGGAGAGAGAGAGGAGGAGGAAGAGAGAGAGGGAGAGTGAGAGAGAGAGAGGGACGGAGAGAGAGTGAGAGAGATGAACGGAGAGAGAGAAGAGAGCGGAGAGAGGGAGGAGCGGAGAGGAGGAGAGATAGAGGAGAGAGAGAGAGATGGGGAGGAGAGATGGGGGGAAGAGAGGGGAGAGAGAGTGGAGAGGATGAGAGGAGAGGGAGGGGAGGGAGAGAAGAGAAGGAGAGAGTCCATAGCACAAAAACGAAACGTTGAATTTGATATTTTTTTTTCTGCATAAACTTGACAACTTGTTATGTATATCCCACCTTTCCCCTTCAGAATATCAAATAAAACTTTTTTTTTAATCAATCAATGAACTCCGTTTAGATCAAACCTGGTAAATATAAAGCTGCATATAGGCGAGTGAGTAGATAAGCAATGAAAAGTGAAAGAGGGTAAATGGATGTGTGAGCAGCGTGAGAATGAACACCGACAGTGAGTATATTATGGAATAACAGTGTGTCCATGAGTGAGTATGAGTGAGAATGAACACCGCGTGAGCATGAATGAGAATAAGACCAGGAGTGCGCATGAAAAAGATCGACACCACAGATGGATAAGTGAAAATGAGTACAGAATGAGGAATGGAGTAAAAGAAACGACCACCACTGGGGAGCATGAATGAATGTGAACCGCTTGACTGAGAATGGTCCAAGGGAGAGGCATGCGTGAAAAGGACACGTGATTCCAGCAAGAGAGTAAGGATGTGCATGAGTGAGTATGTGTGCGA
>NW_028236348.1:0-4774 GCF_977035675.1 Penaeus japonicus | reverse complement strand
GTATATATATATATTATATATATATATATATATATATATATCTATATTTTCACAGATTTTTTGTGGTGGACTGTTGCTTGTCGGTCGGCCGAATTGCCCAAGGATTTTTTTCCTATACCCTGCCACTGAAATGTGCTATATATCCAAAGACGGATTATTATACTCAGATTCAATTATAGGAGTTTAGATGAAAGGAGCCGAGGATTATACTGGTAGGTAAGAGACCTTTTGATAGTTTTAAAAGATGCTTTCATGTTTATGGTGTCTGGTCAGGATAATATGAAATATGATGTTTGTTTGACAGTCGGCAATTGGACATGAAATGTACATAAGAAATTTGTCTATCGCTACTGGGTATAATGAGATTACTGTATCAGAATATCACTACCTCTTAATGGTACCGTGTGAAATATTCTAATATTAATATCTATTTCCATAGCCGCAGCAAATACCTATCAAGAATGTTACCTGTGTTTGGAGGCAAATATCCTTGTATGTCTAAGAGCCTGAATCAGTGCATGTGCCGTTCGGATTGCCGAATATCTATCTACAAAACAAGCACTTCCATCGTGTGAGTGAAAATTTTTATGATAAATCTCTATCTTTATCTTTTATCTACTTTTTTATGGGGAAGGGGGGGCTCTCACAAACTACCTAGCGTTTTGGATTTCCAATCTCTACAGCTGTGATGAATCTTAAAACATTTTTTCATAGAACACGGACTTCCTGCCTATCTAATATATATTATATATATATATATATATTATTTATATATATATTATATATTTATATATATATATATATATATATAAATAAATGTGTGTGTGTGTGTGCTTGTGTATGTGTGTATTTATCTATCAACATCTAGTTATCTTATCCCCCCTAATATAAGTGTGGGTGTGTGTGTGCCGTGTGTGCGTACGGAAAAGATTCGTCCGCTGCCTCTACCCTTATAGAGTTAGCAGAAAACTAATGCTTGTACCTCTTAGTTCATTGTTCTGTTATGCCCACCCGCACCATCAATGGTTTAGATCTTTAAGGGCACGCGATTTTGGCTGGAGTGCTTCCTAGGGTACTATCATTAGATAGTTCATACAAAAAACTTGATCGATTATTTAATCTAATTAAACACGCACACAGGGGACAAGCAGGAACACAACCAAAATTAAAGGCATAGAATGGGTTATTTACAAGTTATGATTTTATTCCTATCTATCAGATTTACTAATATTTACCCTTCAATATAAATTCAATATAAAGTCAGGCCATATTATATCCTTTTTCCAACATGCACAAAAAAAGATGCACAAACACACACACACACACACACACACACCACACAACACACCACCCACACACACACACACACCACCCACACACACACACATATATTTAGATAAATATATATCTATATATATATATATATATATATATATATAGATATATATATATATATATATATATATTATATATATATATATTTATAATATAGATGTAATATGTTCTAAGATATCTCCCTGACCCAAAGTTAAGTGTCGTGTGTGTGTTTTTTATGCGTTCTGTTGTAAGTGTATGTTGATATGATGTGTGTAGTGTTGGGAAAACAAAAAAAAGGGTAAATATATAACATATGTATATATATTTATTTTTCTATATATATATAATATATATATATATATATATATACAATATACATTTATATCTATACATCTATACATTTTTATATATTATGTGTGTGTGTGTTGTGTGTATGGGTGGGTGACACATCAAAGTTCCTTGTCAACTTCTAACGAGATCTTCAGGTTGGGCATCTCTGAGCTAATTTTATATATCACTTTAGTTTTGTTTGAATTAGAGAACAAATATTAGTTTTGTGTCTGTAAGGTAATTCTATATTGTTAATCACAGGTTGTAATTTCTTTCTTTCTTTTTTTTTTTACTTTTCCTTTTCCTTTCCCTTCTTTTTCATCTTTTCTTTTCTTCCTTCTTCTTCCTTTTCCTTCTTTCTTTCTCCTTCTCTTCTTCTTCTTTCCTTCTTTCCTTTCCCTTATTTTCCTTCTTCTTCCTCATTTCTTTTTCTCTTCTTTTTCCTTCTTCTTCCTCTTTCCCCTTTTTCTTTTTTTCTTTTTATCCTTTCTTCCTTCTTCTTTTTCTCTTCTTTTCCTCATTTCTCATTTCATTCTCTTTCTTCCTTCCTTTCTTTCTTTTCTTTTTTTTCTTTAATTTCTCTTTCTTCTCTTTCTTCCTCCTTCTTTTCTTTCCTTCTCTTCCTCTCTCTTTCTTTTCTTTTTTCTTGCATTCCTTTTCTTTTCTTCCTTCCCCTCATTCTTTTTTTTTTCCTTCTTTCTTTTTTTTCTTCTCTTCCCCTCTCCCCTTTTCTCTTCTTTATCCTTTTTTCCCTTATCTTTTCTCCAAACCTTCCTTTCTTCTTCTTTATCATTTTTTTCCTCTCTTTCTCTATTCTTTCCTTTCGTTTCTTCTTCTTTATTTTCCTTCTTCTCTCCCTTTATTCTTTTCTTCCTTTCTCTTCCTTTCTTTCTTCTTTCTTTTTTCATTTCTTCTTTTTTTCCCTTTCATTTTTCTTCTCCTTTTTCTTTTCTTTCTTCTATCCTTTTCTTTTTTCTTCTTCATCTCTATTTTTCCCCACACTTTCTTCTTTTTATTTCTTTCTTTATACTTATTTTCTCTTCTTTATTTCTCCATTCTTCTTCCTTCTTTACATTCTCCTTCTATTTCTTTTTTTCTTATCTATCCTTTTCCTCCTTACTGATTCCTTACTTTTCTTCTTTCCTTTCTTCTTTTTTTTCCTTTTCTTTCGTTTTTCTCTTCCATTTTTCTTTTCCTTCTTCTTCTTCTTTCTCTTTAATTTTCATTTTTTTTTCCTTTTGTCTTTTCTTTTCTCCTTTTTTTTTTGTTTTCTTCTCCTTATTTATCTCATTTACTTTCTTTCTTCTTTCCTTCTTTTTATCTTTCCTTCACTTCATTCTTCCCTTCTTCCTATTCCTCCTTTCCTTTTCTTTTCCTTTCCCTTTTTCCTTCCTTTTTATCCTCCTTCTCCTTCTCCTTCCTTCACCTATTCCTTTTTTTCCCTCTTTCCTTTTCATTTTCTTTCTTCATAATTTTTCTTACCTTTCTTTTTCCTTTTTTTCCCTGCTTTTCTTTCATTTTCCTCTTCTTTTTTTTTTTTTTCTTTATCCATTTTACCTCCTATCCCCCTCCTATTCTTTTTTTCCCTTTTTTTTCCTTTTCCTTTTTTTTTCCTTTTTTTTCTTGTTTCTTTTTTTTCCTTTCCTTCTCTTTTTCCTTTTTTTCTTCCTTCCCTTCCTCTTCTTCTTTTCCTTTTTTTCTTTTTTTCCCCTTCTTTTCCTTATTTTTACTTTGTCCCTTCCCTTTCCTTCCTTTTTTTTCTTTCCAATCTCTTTTTTTTTTTTTTTTTTTCCTTCTTTCACTTTTTTCAATCTTTCCTTTCATTCTTTCTTTTCCTTTCTCTCTTTCTCCTTTTCCCTTTTCACTTTCCATTATTTCCTTTTCCTATTTTTTCTTCCTTCCTTCCTCTTTTTCTTCTTTATTTCCCTTCTTACTGTTCTCTTTTCCTTTTTCCCTTTTTCCTTTCTTTCTTTTTTTCCTTTTTTTCCCTCTTTTTTCCCCTTCATTCTTTTCCTTTTTTCACCCTCATTTCCCTTTCCATTTTATCTTCTTCCTCCCCTTTTCTTCTCCCTTTTTTTCTTTCCTTCCTCTGCCTCTTCTTTTACTTTCTTTCATTCTCTTTTTTCCTGTTCTTTTTCTTATATCTTTCCTCTTCCCTTTACTTTTTTTATTCCCCTTTCTTCCATCTTACTTCTTTTTCTTCTTTTTTTTCTTTCTTTGCCTCTTATTCTTTTCTCCTTTTTCTTCCTCCCTTTTTTTCCTTAGTATATTTTTCCTTTTTCTTCCTTCCTATTTTTTTCCTTTTTTCCTTCTCTCATTTTCTTATTCACTTATTCTCCTTTCTCTTCTTCCTCTTACTCACTTTCTTTTTCCTTCTATTCAATTTTCCCCTTCTTCCTTCATTCCTTTTTTTTCTTTATTCTTATTATTTTCCTTTTTCTCTTCTTATAATTCTATTTCTTACTCCTTTATTTTTTTATTCTTTCTATTTCCTTCCCTTTATTTTTTTTTTTCTTTTCCCTTCATTCCTGCCCTTTTCCTTATCTTCCCTCTCCTCTGTATTTCTTTTTTTTTTTTTTCCTTTTCTCACTCTTTTACCTTCTACTTTTTACTTTTCTTCTCTTTCTCCTTTATTTCTTTCTTCTTTCCTTTCTTCCTTCCTTTCGTTTTTCCTCTTTTCTTTCCTATTTTTTTTCCTTCCTTCTTTTTATCTTTTTTTTTATTTTCTCTTCTTTTTCATTCATTCCTTTCTTTTATTTTTCCTTTTTTTCATTTTTTCCCTTCTTTCCTTTTCTTTCTTTCTTCTCATTCCTTTTTCCTTTCCCTTTCCTTCTTTTCCTTCCTTTCTTCCTATTCCATTCTTCTTTTCCCTTTCCCCCCTTTTTCTTCCTCTTATTCTCATTCCTTTTCTTTCCTTTCTCTTTCTTTCTTCATTTTTCGTTTCCATTTTCTATTCCTCTCTTTCTTTTTTTATTTCTTTCACTTGTTTCCTTTTCTTTTCTTCTTTTTATTTTTTCCTCTTACTTCTTTTCTTCTTTTTTTCTCCTTCTTTTTTTTTTCCTTTTTCCAATTCCTTGCTTTCTTTTTTTCTTCTTTTCCCTCTTTCTTTCCTCCTCCCCCTTTTTTC
>NW_028236347.1:0-3649 GCF_977035675.1 Penaeus japonicus | reverse complement strand
TATTTCCTGTTTTTTTCGCAAAACACTGCGATTTTACCCCAAGAGCGAAATTTTTTATCACTTTCTAGCATTTTCATCATTTATTTTTTTTTTTTTTACGTGCTATTTCCAATAATTAAGAAATGCAAGAGGGTGCATTTTGCTGTTTATTCCGTTTATTCCTGTTATTTAAGTCATTGCATCATTGAGCCTATTGCTAGGGAGGTATTGCATATTTCGCAATAATTAAGGGAATTCTAGAGGCCTGCATTTTTGTGATTATTCCTGTTTTTTTTTTTCGCAAAACACGGGCGATTTTACCAGAGTAGCGTAATTCTATAAACTTTTAGCTTTTTCATATTTTTTTTTTTTTTTACGTTGAAATTTTTCGAAATTTAATTTAAAGGGGAAATGAAAGGGCCTGCATTTTGCGGGTTTCCCCCATTATTTCCGTTTTTTTAATCCATTTGATCATTGAGCTATGCTATGCAAGGTTTTGGGCATATTTCCAATTTTAAAGGAAAAGTAGGGGGCCCGCTGCATTTTGCAGATTTTTTTCCCCTGTTTTTTTTTCGCAAAACACTATGATTTTAGCCGAGTAGCGTTTTCTCTTTTAGCACTTCATATTATTCTTTTTTTTACGTTGCATATTCGCTAATTAAGAAATGAAAGGGGCGTGCATTTTGCTGATTTTCGAAATTTTTTCCTGTTATTTAAGTCTTTGCATGATTGGGGCCTATTGCTATGCAAGTTATTGCATATTTGAATAATTAAGGAAAATGCTAGAGGCTGCAGTTGCTAAATTATTTCCTTTTTTTTTTTTTTTTTTTTTTTTTTTTTTTTCGAAAAAACTGCATTTAGCCAAGTAGCGAAATTTCAAATTTTTTTCTAGCATTTTAATCATTTATCTCTTTTTTTACTTCCCTATTTCGCAATGATAAGGAAATGCAAAAGGCGCTGCTTTTGCTGATATTCCATTTTTTCCCTGTTATTAAGTCATTTGCATATTGACCCTATGTAGCAAGTAATTGCATATTTCGCAATAATTAAGGGAAAATGCTAGAGGCGCTGCGTTGTGTTTATTTCCTGTGTTTTTCGCAAAACACTCCCAATTTAGCCGAGTACCGAAATTTCATCACTTTAGGCATTTTCATCATTTATTTTTTTTTCGTCCCATATTTCGCAATAATTAAGGGATGCAAAGGGCGCTGCTTTTTGCTGATATTGCATTTTTTTCCTGTTTTAAGCCTTTTGCATGATTGAGCCTATTGCTATGCAAGGTATTGCATATTTTCGCAATAATTAAGGAAAAGCAAAGAGGGCTTGCAGTTTGCTATTTTTCCTTTTTTTTTTTCGAAAAACACTGCAAAATTTACCCAGAGTAGCGTAATTCTATCACTTTCAGCACTTTCATCATTATTCTTTTTTTTTTTACTTTTTGATATTTCGCATAATAAGAAATGGAAAGGGCGCTGAATTTGCTGATATCGCATTATTCCGGGTATTTAAGTCTTTTGCATGTTGGCCTTGCTTGCAAGGTATTGCATATTTCGCAAAAATTTAAAGGGAATGCTAGAGGGCGCTGCGTTTGCTGATTATTTCCTTTTTTTTTTTTTTTTTCGCAAAAAAACTGCGATTTTAGCCAAGTAGCGTTTTCCCTTCTCTTTTTAGATTTCATCATTTATTATTTTTTTTTTTTTTAGTTAATATTTCGCAAAAATTTAAGGGAAATGGGAGGGCGCTCTTTTTTGGTGATATTCGCATTATTTCCGGTTTATTTAAGTCATTTGCATTTTTACCCCTTTTGCTATGAAGGTATTGCTTTTTTGCAATAATTGGGGAAATGTAGAGGGCGCTCAGTTTGCTGTTTATTTCCTGTTTTTTTTTCCAAAAACTGCGATTTCCCAAGAAGCGAAATTTCATATTTTTCTAGGCTTTTTTCATCATTTATTTTTTTTTTTTTACTTGCATTTTTTCGAAATAATTGGGGAAATGCAAGAGGGCCTAAAATTTGGGTGATATTCGCTTTTATTTCCTGTATTTAATATTTGATTTTGACCTATTGCTATGAAAGGTATTGCATATTTGCAAAAATTTAAGGGAAATGTGAGGGCGCTCATTTGCTGATTATTTCCGTGTTTTTTTCCAAAAACCGTTTTTTGCCAAGGGCGTTTTTCTTCACTTTCTAGCTTTTTTCATCATTTTTTTTTTTTTTTTTTTAGTTAATTTCGCAAATTAAAGGGAAATGCAAGGGGGCCTGCATTTTTGATATTCGCATTATTTCCTTTATTTAAGTCATTTGATCATTGGGGCCTATTGCTATGAAAGTATTGCATATTTCCAAAAATTTAGGGAAAATGCTAGGGCCTGCAGTTTGCTGATTTTTTCCCCTTTTTTTTTCGAAAAAAACCGCGATTTTAGCCAGATAGCGTTTTTCTTCATTTCTGCATTTTCTTCATTTTTCTTTTTTTTTTTATTTTTGATATTTCGCAAAATTAAAGGGGAAATGCAAGAGGGCCTGAATTTTGTGATTTTCGCTTTTTCCTGTTTTTTAATCATTTGCATCATGAGCCATTGTATGAAAGGTATTGAAATTTTTTCGAAATAAAAAAGGGAAATGCTAGGGGCCTGCATTTTTGCTGTTTAAACATTTGTTTTTAGCGAGTAGTTTTTCACTTTTAGAAATTCATCATTTTTTCTTTTTTTTTTACTTGTATTTGCAAAATTTAAGGGGAATCAAAGGGGCCTGCATTTTGTTTGATATTCGCTTATTCCTGTTATTTAAGTCTTTTGGCATCATGGAGCTATTGCTTTTGAAAGGGTATTGCATATTTCGCAATAATTAAGGGAAATGCTGGGGGGCGCTGCAGTTGCTGATTATTCCTGTTTTTTTTTCGAAAAACACTGCGATTTAGCAGGAGCTTTTAATTTTTATAATTTTTCTGGGCATTTTCATCTTTTATTCTTTTTTTTTTTTTCGGCATATTTGCATATTAAGGGAAAAAAAGAAAGAGGCCTTTTTTTTGCTGATATTCGCATTTTTCTGTTTTTTTAAGTCATTTGCATCATTGAGCTATTCTATGAAAGGTATTGATATTTCGCAAAAATTTAAAAAGGGAAATGCTAGAGGGCGCTGCAGTTTGCTGATTATTTCCTGTGTTTTTCCAAAACCTGCATTTAGCCAAGTAGCGTATTCTATCACTTTTTAGGCATTTCCTTTTTTTTTTTTTTTCGTTGTATTTCGCCCCCCAAAAATTTAAGGGAAAAATGGCAAGGGGGCCGTGCTTTTTGTGATTTTCGCATTATTTTGTTTTTTAAAGTCATTGCATTTTGGGCCTTTTGTATGAAAAGGTATTGCATTTTTCGCAAAAATTAAAGGGGAAATGCTAGGGGGCTCTGCAGTTTGTGTTTATTTCTGTTTTTTTTCGCAAAAACACTGCGTTTTTTCCCCCGAGACTTTAAATTCTTCACTTTCTAGGCATTTTCATCTTTTATTCTTTTTTTTTTTCGTGATATTTCGAAATAATTAAAGGGGAAATGCAAGAGGGCGCTGATTTTGCTGTTTGCTTTTATTTCTGTTTTTTAAGTCATTTGATATTGAGCCTATTGCTATGAAAGGGTTTTGCATTTTGCAATTTTAAAGGGGAAATCCCTGGGGGCCCTGCATTTT
>NW_028236345.1:0-6912 GCF_977035675.1 Penaeus japonicus | reverse complement strand
TTCGTTAACAGAATGGCTCTAACGTGTATTTTAAGCATTATTCGGTGGTTTTTTTTTTTTTTTTTTTCCAGGATTGTCATTTTTTTTCTCTCACTTTTTTTCTCGCAAATGCTTTTTCCTTTAATACAACGAAAATCAGCGCATTTAACTGTAATCCGTTTCGTTATCAGAATGCCTCTAACGTGTATTTTAAGCATTTTCGGGTTGTTTTCAGGATCGTCATTTTTTTTTTTCTTGCACCATTTTTCTCACAATATCTTTTTCCTTTAATATAACGAAAATCAGTGCATTTACTATATTCCATTTCGTTATCAGAATGGCTCTAACGTGTATTTTAAGCATTCTCGTTTTTTTTCGAGATCGTCATTTTTTTTTCTTGCACCTTTTTTCTCGCAATTGCCTTTTCCTTTAATAGAACAAAAATCAGTGTATTTAACTGTAATCCATTTCGTTATCAGAATGGCTCTAACGTGTTTTTTAAGGATTTTCGTTTATTTCAGGATCGTCATTTTGTTTTCTTGCACCTTTTTTTCTCGCAATTGCTTTTTCCTTTAAAATAACGAAAATCAGTGCATTTAACTGAAATCCGTTTCGTTATCTGAATGCTTCTAACGTGTATTTTAATCATTTTCGGGGTCTTTTTCAAGATCGTCATTTTTTTTCTTGCACTTTCTTCTCGCAATTGCTTTTTCTTTTTATATAATAAAAATCAGTGCATTTAACTGTAATCTGTTTCGTTATCAGAATGGTTCTAACGTGTTTATTAAGCATTTTCGGGTTTTTTTCAGGATCGTCATTTTTTTTTCTTGCACCTTTTTTCTTGCAATTGCTTTTTCCTTTAATATAACGAAAATCAGCGCATTTAACTTTAATCCGTTTCGTTATCAGAATGCCTCTAACGTGTATTTGAAGCATTTTCGTTTTTTTTTTCAAGATTGTCCTTTTTTTTCTTGCACCTTTTCTCTTGCAATTGCTTTTTTCTTTAATATAAAAAAAATCAGCACATGGAACTGTAATCCGTTTCGTTATCAGAATGCCTCTAACGTGTATTTTAAGCATTTTCTGGTTGTTTTCGGGATCATTTTTTTTCTTGCACCTTTTTTCTCGCAATTTTTTTTTTCTTTTAATATAACGAAAATCAGTGCATTTAACTGTAATCTGTTTCGTTATCAGAATGGCTCTAACGGGTATTTTAAGCATTTTCAATATTTTTTTCAGAATCTTCAGTTTTTTTTTTTCTTGCATCTTCTTTCTCGCAATTGCTTTTTCCTTTAATATAACGAAAATCAGCGCATTTAACTGTAATCCGTTTCGTTATCAGAATGCCTCTAACGTGTATTTTAAGCTTTTTCGGGTTATTTTCAGGATCGTCATTTATTTTCTTTCACCTTTTTTCTTGCAATTGCTTTTTCCTTTAATATAACAAAAATCAGCCCATTTAACTATAATCCGTTTCGTTATCAGAATGCCTTTAACGTGTATTTTAAGCATTTTCGTTTTTTTTTTTTAGGATTGTAATTTTTTTGACTTGCACCTTTTTCTCTCAATTGCTTTTTCCTTTTCTATAACGAAAATCAACGCATTTAACTGTAATCTGTTTCGTTATAAGAATGCCTCTAACGTGTATTTTAAGCTTTTTCGGGTTATTTTCAGGATCGTCATTTATTTTCTTTCACCTTTTTTCTTGCAATTGCTTTTTCCTTTAATATAACAAAAATCAGCCCATTTAACTATAATCCGTTTCGTTATCAGAATGCCTTTAACGTGTATTTTAAGGATTTTCGTTTTTTTTTTATTTAGGATTGTCGTTTTTTTTTTTCTTGCACCTTTTTTCTCGCAATTGCTTTTTCCTTTAATATAAAAAAATCAATGCATTTAACTGTAATCCATTTCGTTATCAGAATGGCTCTAACGTGTTTTTTAATGATTTTCGTTTTTTTCTGGATCGTCATTTTGTTTTCTTTCACCTTTTTTTCTCGCAATTGCTTTTTCCTTTAATATAACAAAATTCAGTGCATTTAACTGTAATCCGTTTCTTTATCAGAATGCCTCTAACGTGTATTTTAAGCATTTTCCGTTTTTTTCAGGATCGTAATTTTTTTTTCTTGTACCTTTTTTCTCGCAATTGCCTTTTCCTTTAATAAAACGAAAATCAGCGCATTTAACTGTAATCCGTTTCGTTATCAGAATGCCTCTAACGTGTATTTTAAGGATTTTTTTTTTCAGGATCTTCATTTTTTTTTCTTCCACCTTTTTTCTCGCTATTGCTTTTTCCTTTAATATAACAAAAATCAGTGCTTTTATCTGTAATCCGTTTCGTTATCAGAATGGCTCTAACGTGTATTTTAAGCATTTTCGTTTTTTTTCAGGATTGTCATTTCTTTTTCTCGCACCTTTTTTCTCGCAATATCTTTTTTCTTTAATATAACGAAAATCAGCTCATTTAACTGTAATCCTTTTCGTTATCAGAATGCCTCTAACGTGTATTTTAAACATTTTCGTTTTTTTTTTTCCAGGATCGTCATTTTTTTTTTCATGCACCTTTTTTATCGTAATTTCTTTTTCCTTTAATATAACAAAATCCACTGCATTTAACTGTAATCTGTTTCTTTATCAGAATGCCTCTAACGTGTATTTTAAGCATTTTCGGTGTTTTTTCAGGATCGTCATTTTTTCTTCTTACACTTTTTTTCTCGCAATTGTTTTTTTCTTTAATATAACAAAAATCATTGCATTTAACTTCAATCCGTTTCGTTATCAGAATGGCTCTAACGTGTATTTTAAGTATTTACGTTTTTACTAGGATCGTCATTTTTTTTTGCAATTTTTTTTCTCGCAATTGCTTTTTCCTTTAATATAACGAAAATCAGCACATTTAATTGTAATCCGTTTCGTTATCAGAAGGCCTCTGACGTGTATTTTAAGCATTTTTTTTTATTCAGGATCATCATTTTTTTTCTCACCTTTTTTCTCGCAATTGGTTTTTACTTTAATATAACAAAAATAAGTGTATTTAACTGTAATCCGTTTTGTTATCAGAATGCCTCTAACCTGTATTTTAAGCATTTTCCTTTTTTTTCATGATCGTTTTTTTTTCTTGCACCTTTTTTCTCGCAATTGCTTTTTTTCTTTAATATAACGAAAATCAGCGTATTTAACTGTAATCCGTTTTGTTATCAGAATGCCACTAACGTGTATTTTAAGCATTTTCGTTTTTTTTTTCAGGATCGTCTTTTTGTTTTCTTGCACTTTTTTTCTTGCAATTGCTTTTTCCTTTAATATAACAAAAATTAGTGCATATAACTGTAATCCATTTCGTTATCAGAATGTCTCTAACGTGTATTTTAAGCATTTTCATTTTTTTTCAGGATCGTCATTTTTTTTTTTTTCGTGCACCTTTTTTCTCGTAATTGCTTTTTAATTTAATATAACGAAAATCAGCGCATTTAACTGTAATCCGTTTCGTTATCAGAATGCCTCTAACGTGTATTTTAAGCATCTTCAGGTCATTTTTTTTCTTTCACCTTTTTTCTCGCAATTGCTTTTTTCTTTAATATAACAAAAATCAGTGCATTTAACTTTAATCCGTTTCGTTATCAGAATGGCTCTAACGTGTATTTGAAGCATTTCCGTTTTTTTTCAGATTCGTCATTTTTTTTCTTACACCTTTTTTCTTGCAATTGCTTTTTTCTTTAATATACCAAAATAATTGCATTTAATGTTAATCCGTTTCGTTATCAAAATGGCTTTAACGTGTATTTTAAGCATTTTCGTTTTTTTTTCAGGATCGTCATTTTCTTTTCTTGTAACTTTTTTCTCACAATTACTTTTTCCTTTAATATAAGGAAAATCAGCTAATTTAACTGTAATTCGTTTCGTTATCAGAATGCCTCTAACGTGTATTTTAAGCATTTTCGTTTTTTTTCAGGATCGTCATTTTTTTTTCTTGCACATTTTTTCTTGCAATTGCTTTTTCCTTTAATATAACAAAAATCAGTGCATTTAACTATAATCCGTTTCGTTATCAGAATGCCTCTAACGTGTATTTTAAGCATTTTCGTTTTTTTTCAGGATTGTCATTTATTTTCATGCCCCTTTTTTCTCTTAATTGCTTTTTCCGTTAATATAAAAAAATCAGTATATTGAACTGTAATCCCTTTCGTTATGAGAATGGCTCTAACGTGTATTTTAAGCATTTTCGTTTTTTTTCAGGATCGTCATTTTTTTTAATATAACAAAAATCAGTGCATTTAACTGTAATCCGTTTTGTTATCAGAATTGCTCTAACGTGTATTCTAAGTATTTTCGTTTTTTTTTCAGGATCGTAATTTTTTTTTGCACTTTTTTTCTCGCAATTGCTTTTTCCTTTAATATAACGAAAATCAGCACATTTAACTATAATCCGTTTCGTTATCAGAAGGCCTAAGCTTTTGTTTTCAGGATTGTCATTTTTTTTCTTGCACCTTTTTTTCACGCAATTGCTTTTTTCTTTAATATAACAAAAATAAGTGCATTTAATTGTAATCCGTTTCGTTATCAGAATTCCTAGAACGTGTATTTTAAGCATTTTCGTCTTTTTTTTCAGGATCATTTTTTTTCTTGTACCTTTTTTCACGCAATTGCTTTTTTCTTTAATATAACAAAAATAAGTGCATCTAATTGTAATCCGTTTCGTTATCAGAATTCCTATAACGTGTATTTTAAGAATTTTCGTTTTTTTTTTCAGGATCATCATTTTTTTTCTTGCAACTTTTTTCTCGCAATTGCTTTTTCCTTTAATATAATAAAAATCAGTGCATTTAATTGTAATCCGTTTCGTTATCAGAATGGCTCTAACGTGTATTTTAAGCATTTTCGTTTTTTTTTCAGGATCGTCATTTTTTTTTCTTTCACCTTTTTTCTCGCAATTACTTTTTTCTTTAATATAACGAAAATAAGCGCATTTAACTGTAATCCGTTTCGTTATCAGAATGCCTCTAACGTGTATTTTAAGCATTTTCGTTTTTTTTCAGGATCGTCATTTTCTTTTCTTTAACTTTTTTTCTTGCAATTGCTTTTTCCTTTAATATAACGAAAATCTGCGCATTTAACTGTAATCTGTTTCGTTATCAGAATGCCTCTAACGTGTATTTTAAGCATTTTCGTTTTTTTTCAGGATCGTCATTTATTTTTTTTACACCTTTTTTCTCGTATTTGCTTTTTCCTTTAATATAACAAAAATCAGTGCATTTAACTGTAATCCGTTTCGTTATCAGAATGGCTCTAACATTTATTTTAAGCATTTTCGTTTTTTTTTTCATGATCGTAATTTTTTTTTTCTTGCACCATTTTTCCTCGCAATTGCTTTTTCCTTTAATATAACGAAAATCAGCGCATTTAACTGTAATCTATTTCGTTATCAGATTGCCTGTAACGTGTATTTTAAGCATTTTAGGGTTTTTTTCAGGATCGTCATTTTTTTTTCTTGCACCTTTTTTCTCGCAATTTCTTTTTCCTTTAATATAACAAAACTCAGTGCATTTTTAAGTGTAATCCGTTTCGTTATCAGAATAGCTCTAACGTGTATTTTAAGCATTTTCGTCTTTTTTTCATGATCGTCATTTTTTTTTGTTGCACCTTTTTTCTTGCAATTGTTTTTTCTTTCAATATAACGAAAATCAGCACATTGAACTGTAATCCATTTCGTTATCAGAATACCTCTAACGTGTATTTTAAGCCTTATCGGTCTTTTTTCAAGATCGTCATTTTTTTTTCTTGCACCTTTTTTCTCGCAATTGCTTTTTACTTTAATATAATAAAAATCAGCGCATTTAACTATAATCCGTTTCGTTATCAGAATGGCTGTAACGTGTATTTTAAGGATTTTCAGGTTTTTTTTTCAGGATCGTCTTTTTTTTTCTTGCACCTTTTTTCTCGCAATTTCTTTTTCCTTTAATATAACAAAAATCAGTGCACTTAACTGTAATTTAAGGATTTTCGTTTTTTTTTTTTTCAGAATCGTCATTTTTTTGACTTGCACCTTTTTTCTCGCAATTCCTTTTTCCTTTAATATTTTTTTTCAGGATCGTCATTTTTTTTCTTGCACCTTTTTTCTTGCAATTCCTTTTTCCTTTAATATAACGAAAATCAGCATATTTAACTGTAATACGTTTAGTTATGAGAATGCCTCTAACTTGTATTTTAAGGATTTTCGTTTTTTTTTCAGGATCGTCATTTTTTTTTCTTGCACCTTTTTTCTTGCAATTGCTTTTTCCTTTAATATAACAAAAATCAGTGCATTTAACTGTAATCCGTTTCGTTATCAGAAGGCCTCCAACGTGTATTTTAAGGATTTTCATTTTTTTTCAGGATCGTCATTTTTTTTCTTGCACCTTTTTTCTAGCAATTGCTTTTTCCTTTAATATAACGAAAATCAGCGCATATAACTGTAATCCGTTTCGTTATCAGAATGCCTCTAACGTGTATTTTAAACATTTTCGTTTTTTTTTCAGGATCATTTTTTTTCTTGCACGTTTTTTATTGCAATTGCTTTTTCCTTTAATATAACAAAAGTCAGTGCATTTAACTGTAATCCGTTTCGTTATCAGAATGCCTCTAACGTGTATTTTAAGTATTTTCGGGTGTTTTTCAGGATCGTCATTTTTTTTCTTACACTTTTTTTCTCGCAATTGCTTTTTTAAAATACTCTAATATAACGAAAAATCAGCGCATTTAACTGTAATCCGTTTCGTATATCAGAATGCCCTACTAACGTATTTTAAGCATTTTTCCGAGTGTTTTTTCAGGATCGTCATTTTTTTTTCTCTTAACACTTTTTTTTCTCACAATTGCTTTTTCCTTTAATATAACGAAAATCTCAAGTGCATTTTAACTGCAATCGTTTCGTTATCATAATGTCTATAACCTGTATTT
>NW_028236344.1:10000-17500 GCF_977035675.1 Penaeus japonicus | reverse complement strand
CCCCCTCTTCCTCCCCTACCCCCTCCTTCTTACTCCCCTACCCCCTCCCTTTCCCCATCCTCCTCCTCCCCTACCCCCGCTTTCTCCCTTACCCCCTCCTCCTCCAACCCCTCCCTCTTCCTCCCCTCCCCCCGCTTTCTCCCCCATCCCTTTCCCCATCCCCATCCTCCTCCTCCCTTTCCCCTCTCTCTTCCTCCTCTAACCCCTACCCCCTCCTTTTCCCCTCCCTCTTCCTCCTCCTCCCCTACCCCCATCCCTTTCCCCTCCCTCTTCCTCCCCTCCCTCTTCCTCCCCTACTCCCTCCCTTTCCCCTCCCTCCTCCTCCCCTACCCCCCCTCCCTTCCTCTAGTTTATGCCAAGCCTTGTTTATGTCTTGTCTTGTTTACGTCTGGCCCGGAGCGCGCACAACGCCAAAATTCCTCGCCCATTGTCGTCACTCTCTCGGGGAATTTATCACTTTCATAAACTCGAGGCGAAGAGTTGGGGGGGGGGGGGGTTGGAGGGGGGTGGAGGGGTTGGAGGGGGGTGGAAGGGGGTGGAGGGGGGTGGAGGGGGGTGGAGGGGTAGGGGAAGGGAGGGGAGGGGAGGGGTTGATAGATTGAGTGAGGGAGAGCGAAGGAGGGAGGGTGAGAGAGAGGGAGATATAGGAAAATGGGGGGGGGGGGGGGTAGGGTAGATTAGAAAGAGGAGTGGAGAGGAGTACAGGGAGGGTGAGAGGGAGGGGGAGTGGGAGGGTGAGAGGGAGAGGGAGAGGGAAGGTGAGAGGGAGGGTGAGAGGGAGAGGGAAAAGGGAAGGTGAGAGAGAGGGAGAGAGGGAAGGTGAGAGGGAGGGAAGAGGAGAGTGGGAGAGGGAGAGGGAAGGTGAGAGGAAGAGGGACGGGCAGGTAAGGAGAGGGAAGGAGAAGGAGAAGAAGAATGAGAGTGAGAGAGGGAGAGGGAGAGGGAGGGACAGAGGAGAGTGTAGAAGAAGAAGAATAAGAAAAAGAAAATAGAGACAGAAAGAGAGAGAGAGAGAAAGATACAGCGAAAGAGAGATAAATAAATGAAAGAAACAGAAAGATACAGAAAGACATAAAAAAAAACAAGAAAAAAGAAAAAGAAAGAAAAAGGATAAAGTAAAATTAAGTAAAACGTAAATTCAGCAAAATAAACGAATGGGCGCCGAGTGAATGAAGATTGGCAGGTGACGTAAGAGCGAAAGATTTCTCTCCTTCTCTCTCTTTCTCTCTCTCCTTCTCCTTGTGGCTTTCTCGTTCTCATTCTCTCATTCTCTTTCTTTCTCTATATTTCTTATTTTCACTCGTTCTCTCTCTATTTCTTTCTTTCTTTCTTTCCTTCATTCTTTCTTTCTCTCTCTCTCTTTCCCTCATCTCTCCTCCCTCTCTTTTCCCCTATCGCTCCCTCCCTTCTCCCTTCCCTCTTCCTTTCTCTCCCTCCATCCTCCCTTTCCTCTCTCCCTTCCCTCTCCATCTCCCTCCCTCCCCCTTCCCTCTTCCTTTCCCTCCCCCTCTCTCCCTCCCTCCTCGTTTCCCTCTCTCTCTCTCTCTTCTCCCTCCTTCTCCCTCCCCCTCCCTCCCCCTTCCTTCTCCCTCTCTCTCTCTCTCCCTCTCCCTCCCCCCTTCCCTCCCCCTCTCCTTCCCTCCTCCCTCTCCCTCCCCTCTCCTTCCCTCCTCCCTCTCCCTCCTCCCTTCCCTCTCCATCAACTCCACAAATCCGAGACAAGTAGAAGACTAAACCCTATCCCCCCCTCCACCCACCCCCACCCAGCCACACCCCCATCGGGACAAATGACCCGCCCGGCTTCGGCTTCGGACGCCCGCGAGCACAGCCTAGCGAATTTGATAATAATTATGATGATGGATGATGATGATGATGATGACAATGATTAGAATAATGATATTGATGATGATGATATGGGTGATGAAAATGGTAGGGATGATGATGATGATGATGATGACAATGATTAGAATAATGATATTGATGATGATGATAAGGGTGATGATAATGATGATGATGATGATGATGATGACAATGACTAGAATAATGATATTGATGATGATAAGGATGATGATGATGATGATGATGATGATGACAATGACTAGAATAATGATATTGATGATGATGATGATAAGGATAATGATGATGATGTCAATGACTAGAATAATGATATTGATGATGATATAGATGATGTTAATGGTAAGGACATTCTGCGGTTTAGCTGAAACAATTTCGTATGCAAATTATTTTTCCCTCTTTCGCTGTATGAATAAGTAATCTCGCATAAAGACCTAGTAATTATCATGCAAAAAAATAAAACGATAAACAAAATGAATCAATAATGCTAATAATGCTACTGATGATAAAAATAATAGTAATAATAATGAAAATAATGATTATAATAATATCGCATTATTCTCAAACCTACGACAGCTTAGAACCCAATTTCACGAGCAAAACAAAGTTATATATTGCACAGATTCAGGGTATTGCAAGCTGTACATATGCATACACATAAAGAATATAGACGGAAAGAGAGAGCGAGAGGGGAAGGGAGAGGGAGAGAGAGTGGGAGATAGAGATAGATAGAGAGAGAGAGAGAGAGAGAGAGAAAATGGAGTGAGAGGAAAGAGAGAGAGAGAGAGAGAAAAGTGAGAGGAAAGAGAAAGAAAGAGAGAGGGAGAGAAAAGAGTGAGAGGAAAGAGTGAGAGGAAAACGAAAGAAAGAGAGTTAGAGGAAAGAGGAAGAAAGAGAGTGAGAGGAAAGAGAAAGAAGGAGAGATAGAAAGAGAGCGAGAGAGAGAGAGATCGAAATAGATAGCTAAAGAGAGATCAAACCACTAAATAATACTTACCCCATTGATCTTATTTGATCGTAGGCAATATACACAAATCCCACCCATGGGAAACGCAATAAAAAAAGAACAGTTCAATTTAAAAAAACGCAAAAAAAAAAAAGAAAGAAAATAAAAAACATTATTCATAAGTACACACAAACACAAAAAAAAAACAAAAAACTGGACACCCTAAAGACATCACAGAAAACACCCCAGAAATCACAAGAAAACCTTACGGAACATCACAAGATACCCCCCTCCCCCTAGCACATCACAATACCCCCCCCCCTCTCTCTCTGAACATCACAGAAAAAACAGCACATCGCAAAACCTCTACAGAACATCCCAAGAACACGCCCCACAGCAAATAACAAGAAAACCCCACAGCACATCACAAGAAAACTCACAGCACAACATCACAGACCCCACAGCACATCCCAGGAACACTTCCCCCTCCACCCACCCACCCACCCACCCACCAAACCTCCAAAGAGGCAAACCCCACAGAACATCTCAGGAAAAAGAACACAGAACACCCCAGGAAAAAAGGACAGAACATCCCAGGAAACAAAACAAAAAACAAAACAAAAACACATCACAGGAAAAAAAAACACACACACACACGACATCCCCCCTACCTCCCGCCACCTCCTCCCCCACCCCCCAAACCTCCAAAGAAGCTCGCTCTCCCCCTCCCCCACCCCACCCTCTCCCTCCCCCCGCATAAAGTTTCCTGTGTTTAACAACCCGAATCTTAAACTTTAAATTGCCTAACAATAAGCAGTCTAACTGTCCTAACCAGCAATAGTTCAGTGTTGAGCGACCAATAAACCCAAGCCGGGTGTAACCATGAAATGTATTGCCTCAGTGGAAAACCTTAAGAGTTTGCTTACCACCCACTGCCCAGCTGATTAGGGGATGTTGTTGTTTTTTTAACTTTATATATATATATATATATATATATATATTTTTTTTTTTTTTTTTTTTTTTTTTTTTTTTTTTTTTTTTTTTTTTTTTTTTTTAATTCTGGAAATATATTTGGATGAATGCCTATACCGTTTTTTTTTTCAATATGGACAATTATTTTGACATCTTTTTCCTCTTCATTAAATCTAAATAAAGATGTAAACAAAATCCTCACCGTTACTGTACTTAGAACCACCCTCCTTGTTACTCCAAATGCAATGGATCGAGAGCGAATCATTGCACGAAATATGCAATCACAGAGTACATATGAATTACATACATTACATATCTTGCCAAACCAATAATTTTATTTCACCTTCTTCGGACCTTATCTGTCTGTCTGTCTGTCTGTCTGTCTATCTGTCTGTCTCTCACTCACTCTCCCTGTCAGTCTATATATCTGTCTAGATTTCTGTCTGTATATCTGTCTGACTCTGTCTGCCTGTCTCTCTCTCTCTGTCAACCTGTCTATTTGTCTGTCTGTGTCTGCCTATATGTCTGTCTCTGTCTGTCTATGTGTCTCTGTATGCGTGTCTATGTCTATATGTCTACCTAACTGTCTGTCTGTCTGTATCACAGACATCCGAGACATAATGACATTTCTATTTATTTCTTTTTAGCGAAGATTAATCATTATTATATATCTTTTAAATCTATTCTGACGCCGCATACCTATCCTATCCTTCTATCCTAAAATAAGAATCAGATGAATGTGCTATTTCTATAATTAATGATATTACGTCATATGTCATTGTAAAATTGCTTTTCCGTAAATTCTATGGAGAATTTACATTCCTGGTGGTAATGAATGCTGTTGAACACGTACAGCCTGCATGCTAAGATATAAAGATAGAGATAGAGATAGAGATAGAGAGAGAGGAGAAGAGGGAGAAGAAGAAAGAGACAGTGAGAGAGAGAGAGAGAGAGAGAGAGAGAGAGAGAGAGAGCAAGAGAGAGGGGGGAGGAGAGAGGGAGAGGGAGGAGGAGAGAGAGAGAGAGAGAGAGAGAGAGAGAGAGAGAGAGAGAGAGAGAGAGAGAGAGAGAGAGAGAGAGAGAGAGAGAGAGAGAGAGAGAGAGAGAGAGAGAAAGAGGGAGAGCGAGCGAGCGAGAGAGAGAGAGATGAAGAGATAGATAGGGGAAGGGAAAGAGGGAGATATGTGGGAGGAAGAGAGGAAGAGAGGAAGAGAGGAAGAGAGAGAGAGAGAGAGAGAGAGAGAGAGAGAGAGGGAGAGAGAGGAAGAGAGAGAGAGAGAGAGAGAGAGAGAGAGAGAGAGAGAGAGAGAGAGAGAGAGAGAGAGAAGGAGAGAGGAAGAGATAGATAGGGGAAGGGAAAGAGGGAGATATGTGGGAGGAAGAGAGGAAGAGAGAGAGAGAGAGAGAGAGAGAGAGAGAGAGAGAGAGAGAGAGAGAGAGAGAGAGAGAGAGAGAGAGAGAGAGAGAGAGAAAGAGACAGGTCATAAAATAAATAACCACATTGAATAACACTAGCAAAACAATGGCGATATAAGATAAAATAAAGTGCAGTATAAAATATCTTTTTAAACTGTAACATTCACAGCAACTTGTTATAATACAAGTGAAATGGACAACCACTAAAAAAGTGGGTAAAATTACATGCACGAATATATATATACACATTACATATATATGTATATATATATATATATATATATATATATTTATATATATATATATATATATACATATATATATATATATGTATATATATATACATATATATATATATATATATACATATATATATATATACACACACATATATATCTATATATACATATATATATACACACACACATATATATCTATATATATGTGTGTGTACATATATATATATATATATATATATATATATATATTATATATGATATATATATATATATCATATATATATATATAACATATATATATATATATATATACATATATATATATATCATATATATATATATATATATATATATATATATATGTATTTATATATACATATCATATATATATATCATAGATATACATATAAATATATATATATCATAGATATACATATAAATATATATATATATATATCTATACATATATATATATATATATATATATATATATATATATATATATATATATATATATATACATATACACACACAATTTCGACCATGGAAGCAAAAATACACCATCAGTAATTTACAAACCGCAAATAAAAATAATTTCATAACGTGAAGCCCCCAACACCCCTCCCCCCCCCCCCCCCCCCCCCCCAAAAAAAAAAAAAAAAAAAAAAAAAAAAAAAAAAAAAAAAAAAAAAAAAAAAAAAAAAAGTTTGAAACTCAATATAGCAATTGTATTCCCATAATTCCAGTTTTATGAAGTTGATAAAAGTTTGAAATAGAACTGCATGAGGGAGAATAACTTTCCGTTACAATAAAGCTTTGACAAGGCCATTCTGCGGTTTAGCTGAAACAATTTCGTATGCAAATAATTTTTCACTCTTTCGCTGTATGAATATGAATGACGTTGTTGCGAAATATTCGTTATTATATGTTATGTATAATTATTAGGGATGTTAGCAAATTCTGAAATTTGTCTGGAGTCATAAAGGGGTGGGGGGTGGGGGTGGGGTGGGGGTGGGGGTAAGGAAACACTTGTGTGGGGGTAGATGGGGGGGGGGTGAATAGACGGACAGAAAGAGGGATAGATAGACAGACCGACAGAGAAATAGATAGAAAGAACGAAAGAAAGAAAGAAAGAGAGAGAAGGAAAGAAAGAGAGAAGGAAAGAGAGAGAGAGATAGAAAGAGAGACAGACAGAGATGAAGAGACAGAGAGAGAAAGAGATAGATAGATAGAGAGACAGACAGAGAGAGAGAGAGAGAGAGAGATAGAAAGAGAGACAGAGAAAGAAAGAGAGAGAGACAAAGGAAAGAAAGAGAGAGAGATAGAAAGAGAGACAGACAGAGAGGAAGAGACAGAGAAAGAAAGAGAGAGAAAAAGGAAGAGAGAGAGAGCAGAAAAGAAGAGACAAAGAAAGAATGTACACATTTGTGCGTGCGGGTGTACAATGTATGCAGAAGCAAGTAAAATATTTTCAATAAAAAAGGAATGACATTCACTCACCAATACTTACACTGTATGACTGCACACACATCACACACAGACACACACGGAAAGAGAGAGAGAGAGAGAGAGAGAGAGAGAGAGAGAGAGAGAGAGAGAGAGAGAGAGAGAGAGAGAGAGAGAGAGAGAGAGAGAGAGAGAGAGAGGGGGAGGGAGGGAGGGAGGGAGGGAGGGAGGGAGGGAGGGAGGGAGAGAGAGAGAGAGAGAGAGAGAGAGAGAGAGAGAGAGAGAGAGAGAGAGAGAGAGAGAGAGAGAGAGAGAGAGAGAGAGAGCAAAATGAATAGAGAAAGAGAAAAAGAGAGAGAAAGAAAGAGAGAGAGAGAGACAGAGAGATAGTGAGCGAAAAAAATAGAGAAAGAGAGACAGAGAGAGAGAGAGAGAAGAGACAGAGAGAAGAAGAAGAGAGAGAAAGGGAAAGAGAGAGATAAATAGAGAGAGAGAGTGAGCGAAAAAAATAGAGAAAGAGAGAGTGAGCGAAAGAAATAGAGAAGGAGTGAAAGAGAAAGAGAGAGAGAGAGAGAAGAAAAAGAGAGAAGAAAAAGAGAGAAAGACAGAAGAGAAAGAGAGAGAGAA
>NW_028236344.1:0-2500 GCF_977035675.1 Penaeus japonicus | reverse complement strand
GGAGTAGGAGAGGGAGGAGAGGAGGAGAGGGAGGCGGGGGATGAAGAAGAGGGAGCGCTGACCCCTGCCCCCTTCCCCCCTTCCCCCCCTTTCCCTTCCGACCCGAGATCTCCTTCGTCAGGAGATCTCGGCCGCCTCCGCCGCCTCCGCTCATTCGCCTTTGTTCCGTTTCCGTCTATATTTGGCTTCGCCTCAATTTGTCTTTTGTTCCCGGTCGTCGCTTCTCGCTTAATCGCCGCGGCGGGAGCCGTCTTCGGACCCAACGGAGACTCTCGCTCGATGCGCCGCCACACCTCTCTCTCTCTCTCGCTCTCTCTCTCTCTCTCTCTGTTTCTCTCTCTCTCTCTCTCTCTCTCTCTCTCTCTCTCAACCTCCATCACTTCCTTTCTCTCTCTCTGTTTCCTTTTTATCCTCCATCACAACCACTCTCTCTCTCTCTCTCTCTCTCTATCTCCATCACTACCTCTCTCACTCTCTCTCTGTTTCTCTTTCATATTCCATAACAATCTCTCTCTCTCTCTCTCTCTCTCTCTCTCTCTCTCTCTCTCTCTCTCTCTCTCTCTACCTCTATCACTACCTCTCTCACTCTCTCTCTGTTTCTCTTTCATAATACATCCCAATCTCTCTCTCTCTCTCTCTCTCTCTCTCTCTCTCTCTCTCTTTCTCTTTCTCTCTCTCTCTCTCTCAGCCTTTATCACTACCTCTCTCTCTCTCTCTCTGTTTCTCTTCTACCCTCCATCACAGACTCTCTCTCTCTTTGTCTGTCTCCTTCTGCCTCCCTTCTCTCTCTCTCTTTCTCCCTCGCCCCTTTTTCTCTCCCTGTCTCCCCCTTTTCTCTCTCTTTCCCCCGCACACTTCTCTCTCTCTTACTCCCTCCCCTTACTCTCTCTCCCGGGCCCCAATCACGAGGCGATGAATAACGAAATGAGTAAACTAAATAATCCGATGCCAGGCGGTGAGTGAGTGAGACCCGCATGAGATGAGTAAGCCTCAGGACGAGACGGGCTGTGGGATGAATGAGGCTACACCTTGAAGCGAATGAGTCAAGTTATGAGGCTGATGGACCTCTCGAGGGAATGATTTCCAAGGCAAACGAGTTACGATGAGACACCCACGCAATCACACGCACATACGCACCTGCACACACACACATACGCAACCGTACACACACACACACACACACACACATATATATATACACACTTGTTTAGATAGATATTTAGATAGATCGATAGATAGATAGAGAGAAATAGATGTTGTATACTATTATATATTACGAATACAAAATGAAAAAAGCAATTTGCAAGCTAAGCAAGGGAAGTCTTTTACAAATTTTACTTTCGGCATCAGGTAAAAGCCTACCCCCTCCCTCCTAAACACACACACACACACACAAACACACACACTCACACAACACACCACTTAACAATGTATATATATTATATATATTATTTTATAAATATATATATATATAAATATATATATATATATATATGTATTATCATATATACATATATATGTATTATATATATATTTTATATTATATATATATATATATTATATATACATGTGTGTATGTGTGTGTGTGTGTGTACATATTATATAATATATTATCTATATATTTATTTAGTTATAATAATAGTATTTATATATTAATACACACTTATATAAAACAATACCACACACACACAATAACACCCATAAAACCCAAACTCCACATCTTCAGCACAGAAAAACCACCCCCCCCCCCACCCCTGCCACCCAGGATCCCGCATCGACCGAACTGACTTTATGTTGGACATCGTTGCTGGGCAGACGTGCGCACTTGGCAACGGCAGAGAGTCGTTGATGAGATGGCAATGCTGCAACGACACAAAGACTCATCCGTCAACGTCACTCGTCACACTCCTCGTCGATAGCTTATCATCGTCAGCTGATCGATAGTGAGTTTGTGAGTTTGATAAGAATTTGCGGGTCGAGAGAGAGAGAGAGAGAGAGAGAGAGAGAGAGAGAGAGAGAGAAATAGAGAGAGAGAAAGAGAGAGAGAGAGGGAGGGAGAGAGAGAGAGAGAGAGATGATCGTGGATGGCCATTTTATTTATTTATTTATTTATTTATTTTTTTTTTACCATTTTGCGGAAGTTGTTATTGGGATGTTTGGAGATTTGTACTTGTGTTGCAGATAGATCAAGATGCGTTTGTAATTTCGTGAATGTATGTATGTATATATATATATATATATATATATATATATATATATATATTTATAGATATATATATATACACAGTATATATATTTATATATAGATATATATATATATATTATATATATATTCATATACTTATATATATATATATTTTACATACATATATTTATATATCTATTTTATTTATATATTATATTATATATATATTTATTAGATTCATATATATATACACCACACACACTATGTAATTATATATATTTATATATATTTTTTTATTTATATTTATATATATAT
>NW_028236343.1:0-2500 GCF_977035675.1 Penaeus japonicus | reverse complement strand
AATGCTGGCAAACTTGATTACCCTCCCATCTCTCTCAGCTATACGTTTCATACTAGAGGATCATCTTTGGATAACGTTCATGTTATAGTACTGCCTCCCCTAACCCCCCAACCCCACCCCAACCCCCCAACCCCACCCCCCTCACCCCCCCCCCCCCCCCAGTCGCCTCCTTCCCTTCACCTAAACCCCACCACCTTTCTAAAAAAAAAAAAAAAAAAAGGGTCTATATATACATATATACTTTTCGAGGATTTTGAGTGCCTTTTTCTACAATCACTTGCCCCTCCCAAATTTCCCATCCAATCCCATATTTGCAACCCCCTTCCTCGCGTGCTGTTATTACTTCCACTATTTTTTCCCTTTCTCCCCCAACCACCTGCATTTCTGTTCAACGTTACGTTTTCTGAATTCCATTCTGCCTTTGCTAAGTGTTCGCTGAAACTGAAGGCATATATTTTTTTTTTCTATTTTTTTTATTTTTTTTTTTTTAATTCTTTCTTCTTCACTTCTTTTCTCCATTTCTTTCTCTCTCTCCTTTATACTTTTCTATTTTCCTTCACATATTCACTCATTCCCTTATCTTTCAGCGCCAACAGCCTCAGTTACCTATCCCTTCCCCACTCCCTCTTTAACTACATCCCACTCCCTCTACTGCCCTTTTACCTACCCCTCCCTCTTCTATCCCCTTCCCTGACCCCATCCCTCTCCTTATCCTTGACACCTCCCTCTCCCCCTCTCCCTCTCCCTCATCCTTAACACCTCCCTCTCCCCCTCCCTGACCCACCCTCCTCCCTCATCCCTGAACCCCTCCTCTCCTCCCCTCATCCCTGACCCCTCCTGACCACTCCCTTCCCTATTCCCCGGCCCCTACCCCCGACCACGCCTCGACCCTCCCTCTCCTCATCCCCTGCCCCTACCCCGACCCACGCCCACGACCCCTTCCTCTCCCTCGTCCTGACCCCTCACTCTCCTCATCCTGGACCCCTCCCTGACCCCTACCTCTCCCTCCTCATCCCAGCCCTACCCCAGACACACGCCACGACCCCCCGAACCTCGCCTCGACCCCTTCCCTCCCTCTCCCTCATCCCTGGACCCCTCCCGGACCATCTTCCTCCTCATCCCAGCCTCTACCCGACACACGCACACGACCCCCGACCCACGCACGACCCAACGAGTTGCTCTAGAGCGGAGACGTCAACACAGCTATGTCTTACCAGTGACCCCCCGGCGTCACGCATGGGCAACGAACGCATCCCGGTTCCATTAGCTGACTCGATTTTGAGAGTCGAAAACTCAAAGTGCGGGTGGGGGTTGGTGGTGATGGTGGGTAGGGGGGGGGGTTAGGGGAGAGAAAAAAAAATGATTTGTTGCGTAGAGGTTATTTACGTTTCGAACGGGAAGTCCTTCTGTTGACGTAAATGGTACTAGGAGATGCGGGGATTGAGGGAAGAGGCGAGAAGGAAGGGGATGGGGATGGGAAGGGGGAGGGGTGAGGAGAAGAGGAAGCGGACGGTGACGTGGGGAGTGGGAGGCGGAGGGGAGGGGAGGGGGGGAATGGGGAAAAGGAGAAGGAGGAAGAAGGGGGTGAAGTGGGGGAGTGGGAGAGGAGGGAGAGAGGGGGGAAGAGTAGAAGATGGAGGGAGGAGGGTGAGTGTTGGAAGGAGGGAGAGGAGGGGGGAAGGGGGGGGGGGGGGGGGAGGGGGAAAGAAAGGAGGACGAGGACGCCGAGAGGGATGGAGAAGGGGAAAAAGAAGAGTAGGGGGTGGTGAAGGTGAGAGGAGGGGAGGGGGAGAGGAGGAGAGGAGGAGAAAGAGGAGATGAAGGGAGGTGGAGGGAGAAAGGAGAGTGAGTGTTGAAAGGAAAGCTTGAGAACTTCATTTTCGGAGCATATTAATTTATCTCGAAACATTGTCGTTAAATCAAATGTTTATGTTTAATATGTATACAAATTAGAAAATAGATTAATTATTCATATTGTACATTATGAAACATACACAACTAAAATATGTAACACATTACACAACACTAACACGCCTCAAAAAACAACACCAAACACACACGCACACACACACTCCCACACACACACACACACATGTACACACACACACACACACACACACACACTCAAACACACACAAACACACCAACACACACACTCAAAACACACGCAAACACACCACACACACACACACACCACACACACACACACCCAATAAAACCTTGCAAAAGGACATCATCACAAATACATTCCTTCCTTCATCTCCACGACACCAGACGACCAAGACTCTGATCGCAGGTCAAGTCCACACAGAATCTCTCACCCCTTAATTGTAATCAGTCCAGCCCACGTCCCTACGCGTTCCCCCCTCCCCCCTCTACCCCCCCTCAGACCCCTGCGCGTCTCGCATACTTCCTAGGTGGAATTCTCATTCCTTGTGAGACGCTTTCGCCCTGCTTCTTCTCTTCTCTCTCTCTTTTCTTTATTTCTCTGTTATTTCTG
>NW_028236342.1:2500-10969 GCF_977035675.1 Penaeus japonicus | reverse complement strand
GGCCGACGCTATTCGCTAGCGACCTAATTACCCAAGTTCAAATATTTAAAGCAATAGAAATTCACTATTCTCAATAATAGCAGGGCATTGCAACATATATTAATATAATATATATAATATATAATATATATAATATATTATTTTATATATAGAATATATATATATTTATAATATATATATATACATACATACACACACATATACATACACATATATATCCACAAATATAAAGAACAGAAAAAGAGTTAAATAGAAAGAATAGACAAACAGACAGACAGACAGACAGGGAGCCAGAAAGAGGCACTCCGAGAGACCGAGCAACCAGGAGGCCCCGATGAGCGACGGTGCCAAAGGACGAGCGAAAAACTCCCGGATCTCAACAGGCAATATTCTGCAACCTCGAGACAGCCCAGCGAGGGAGCTAATAATCTAATCCAGTTCTCGGCGTTACCAGCACCAAGAGGTCGCGCGCTACGATTTCTCAATTATTTGGATCGTTTCGGAATTTGTCTGGAGTAAAGCCAAGAAAAAAAAAAAAAAAAAAAAAAAAAAAAAATTGGGGGATATGAGTAAAATTTTAAATTGTAAATTGTGAAAACAGGAATGCTATTGTTTATGGAGCAAAGAAAAGGGGGAAACAAAAATGGGGGATATGAGTAAAATTGTAAATTGGGAAAAATGGGAATGTTATTGTTTTATGTCTTGGTGGGGTTTAAGTCCTTGATTTGAGTGTCTTACTTTCCTCTTATTTCTCAATTACTTTTTTTTGTTTTGTTTCTTTCCTGATTCTCTTATAATGATGAATAGAATAATGATAGTAACGAGGATGATGATAATGATGATGATACTAACAATAGTGATGGGGATGGGGATAATGGTGTTTTTTATGATAATAATGATCATAATGACAATTGATAGTAATGATAATGATAATGATAAGGATGGTAATAGTAATAACAAAAGCAGCAACAAAGATAATGATGATAATAATAGTAATAAGCGTCTCTTGTGCTAACATTCTAGTACTTCCTCTCTCTCTCTCTCTCTCTCTCTCTCTCCTTCCTCAATCTCCCCTCTCTTCTCTCTCTCGCTCTCTCTCTCAGTCACTGTCTCCGTCTCCTCCACTCTCCTCCTCTCAACTATAAATCTCATCTCATCTCCACTCTCTCTCTCTCTCTCTCTCTCTTACATTCCCCTTCTTCCATCTCTCGATTTCTCGTCCTCCCCCTTTCCCCATCTTCTTCTTTCCCTACCTATCGCCCTTCCCCTTCCATACGTAACTCCCCCTGCTCCCTGCCTGCCGACTCCCACCTCTATGCCATCCCCCCCCTCTCGTACCCCCTTAACACCTCCCCCCCCTCTTCCCCACATAGCCAGTCCTCCGCCTACCCCCCCCCTCTCATTCCCACGTACTCTCTGGCCCCCCTTCTCCCCATAACCTTCCCTCCCCCTACCTCTCCTGTCCCTTCCTTATGTACTCTTCCCCCCCCCCACAAGCCTCCTCCCCCCTCCTCCCCATACACAACCTCTCCTCCTCCCCCCCTCCTCCCCATACACAACCTCTCTCCCTCCTCCCCTCCTCCGGACCCATTGCACACTCCCTCCCCTCTCTCCCTCCCTCCCCCCCTCCTCCGGCCCCATTGCACACTCCCTCCCCTCTCTCCCTCCCTCCCTCCCCTCATCCTCCCCTCCCTCTCTCATTGACATTACAGAAGTCCTCTTGATGCTACTTGACTCAGGTGATTCAAAAAAGGAGTATCCTAATGTTTATTATCCGTGTTTTTTTTTTTTTTTTTTTTTGTGGACTTTCAATAGGGAGTTTGTGTCACGGTTTGCAGATGTCTTTTCATGACTTTATTGATCTGCTGTCGTTCTTATCAATGTTATTATCATCTTGCAAATTGTCATTATCTATGTTATCTTTTCTTAGTAGTATCATTTTTATTATCATCATTATCACTATTATTGTTACCACTATTGTCATTACTATCAGTATTATCATCTTTTCAGTTATGAACATTAGTATTATTAGTATTATCTTTGTAATTGATATCGTAATTATCACTATCATTATTTTTATCTTTGTTATTATTCTAATCGTCCTAATCATTATCAACATTATTGTTATCATCATTATCATTATTATTACTATGATTATTTTCATCATCAATATGATTATTTTCATTATTATTACTTTGTTTTACTATTGTCATTATCATTATTACGATAACTATAATCATTATCGTCCTTACTATCACTATTATCATCATTATCATCATTATTGTTACCACTATACTCTTAATCTCTATAAGAGAATCAAGAAAGATTATTTTTTTCTTACGGAAGACTAACTGCGTCGATTCCTTCTTAATGATATATTTTTTTTTATTTATCGTTCTGCAATTTGTCAACTTTGCTTCGTCACGCACATTTCCTAACCCTCTCTCTCTCTCTCTCTCTCTCTCTCTTTCTCTTTCTCTCTCTCCTCTCCTCTCTCCTATCCTTCTCTCTCATCCTCTCCTCTTTCCCTCTACCCTCTCCTTCTCTCTCTCGTCTTCTCCCTCTCTCTCATCCTCTCATCTTTTCTTCTCTCTCTCGCTCTTCCTTCTTCTTTTCTTTTTTTTCCCTCATTTGGTTGTCTAATTGTGCCACTTTCCTACTCACTCTCACTCTGATTTTATCTGACAGTTTTCCCTATTTGTATATCTCTCTTGTTTTATTTCTTTTTCTCTTTCCATCTCCGTTTACCTTTTTCCTCCCTCCATTTTGCTTCTAACCCTTTTCTCTCTCTTCTGCTTCTCCAAATCCCTTTCTACCTCTTCGCTATCTCTCTTTCTCGCCCTCCTCCTCTCCCCCAATCCTTCTCTCTCTCTTCTGTTTCTCCAGATCTCTTTCTGCCTCTTCGCTATCTCTCTTTCTCGTCCTCCTCCTCCTCTCCTCCAACCCTTCTCTTTATCCATCCCTCTTCATTTTCTTCCACGTCTAACCCGCCTTCCTGTTTCTCCTTCAGAGTCGGAAATAATCCCTAGCAATTGCACTTTCTTTCCGTGGGATTGACTCGCTGACAGTCAAGAAGAGGAAGATAATAAAGATAATGCTGGATAAAAGAGAATGAGATACATGTCAAGGTGACCGATAGATTGGTTGATTTGCCTCGAGGGTGATGTATGGATGAACTTGATTGATGGGTTGATTGGTTGATAGATGAATATATTGTGTAAAGAAACACACGTAGATATTTACAGGTATATATATTACCTATATATATATATATATACTAATATAATATATATATATATATATATATTATATATGTATATATATATATAATATTGTATATACGCATATATATGTATATATAAAATGTATATATATATATATATATATATATATATATATATATATATATATTTGTGTATATATATATATATATATATCATAATATATATATATATATATATTATAATCAAATATATAGTATTATATATTATATATCTTTATACACAGAGAGAATAGAAAGAAAGAAAGGGTAAAGAGAGAGAGAGAGAGAGGAAGTATATATATATATATATATAGTATATATATATATATATATATATATATATTATATATAATTCAAAAATGTGTATGCATATATATATATATATATATATATTATATTATATATATATATATATATAATATATATATTGTGTGTGTGTATAAATATATATATATATATATATATATATGTATATATATATAAATATATATATTAAATATATATACATGTATATATATATATTTTATATATATATATATATATATATATATATATATATATATATATATATATATATATATATATATATATATATAAAATATAACATGTATGTGTGTGTGTGTTTTATGTGAAGATTATCTTTAGCAAACCTCATTTAAACGGCTAAAATATTCAACGCGGAAGTGCCCTTTGGCTACACTTGCAACATAAATTTCCATCGCGTGTGAAGGACATATATCTTGAATGAACGCCACCAGATGGCTTGTGAACGCGGCTGTGAACGCGTTTCTTACTCTAACCTTTGAAACGCAATGTCTTTCCTTTCTAACAAGCTCTTTCAATCTCTCTTTTTTTCTGTCCCTTCCACCCCTCTTTCCTTCCGTTCCCTTTTCTTCCATCTTACTTCCTACCTGTTTGCCCTCCCCTTCTCTCTCCCTTCCTCTGATCTTCGTCTTTTTCTTTCACTTATCTATTTGTTCTTACCTCTATTTCGGTCTCCTATCTTCTCCTTTTTCACATAGAGCACTTGATTAATATCCTTAATCCTATCAAGTATCTTCCTATCAAAACGAATATTGGACATGAAGAAGAAAAGAGAAGTCTAAGAAAAGTCTTGGTTTAATGAATGATGTCACCTTGCTGTTCAAGAAGAACATGTTGCATGCATGATCTCCAGATGCTCACCAGCTGATAACAAGCTGAAGCACCGAGAAACATGTTATCAGTTACAAGGGCACAATCCCGTTGGAAGAAGGATACAAAGAACAAGCTGCAAAGAGGAGAAATAGGATTAAAGAAGTCTACGGAGATGGAAACCCATTTTCAAGGGAAGAGTCTATCCTTTATGTAATGATTTCATAACATCAACTGTACTAGATGATGTACTTATGCAATATCCGAAATTCTGTATATGATACCCTATTACAACATTTATCAAATGTCTATTCACAGTTGATATACTATAGAATATAATCATGTTCTTACCTTAATTTGTAATACAATGTTAGGAACAATGTCATGACTCTACATCGATGTATCAAAGCTTGCCCATGCCTGTGCAGTTAGCCAGGCTGGTAAATAAAGATATAAATCTAAATCTAATCTATCAGCTGCGTGTTTTAACATTTAAGTGGAGGAGGCGAGGCTAATCCCATTGCACTGGTGAGAGTCTGAATTTGTCCTCAATCATTTCTGTATCAATCTATGCAAGTGAATTTCTGAATGAAACGTCTTTAGAAAACTGCAAAAGAGTCGATCCTGATAGTACTGTGTCCTCAAGCAAAGGTAAATCAGTACTTCTCTAATGAGATGGTTAGAGATCCAGGTAAACAAGCATCTAATCTATTTCCGTTGTCAATAACCCGCTAAACAGGATAGCCATATGCGAAACCGTACCAAGATCTTAGAAAATGCCTTGCTGTAGGTATGTCCTCCTGTGGAAAAGAGCCAGGATTGTTCTAGACCAATAGAAAAAAAAAAAAAAAAATAGATAAAAAGTGATATGAATTCCTCCACACCTATTACCCAATGCTCTTGTTACCTATTGCCTTAGGTAACAACTACCTACTACCCAATACTCTTGTTAGCAATTACCTTAGAATTGTTCCAGTTCGCAAAATAATGCCACGATTCTCCAAAGAACTATTATTCCATATCTTCGTTGCCTATTCTTGCTACATTATTTCTAGTGAGAGAGAGAGTCAGGGAATTTCGAAGAGCAACGCTGGTGTTTTATTGATATCTAAAGGGAAATATTAAAAAAAAGAAAAAAAATGTTTTACTTATTAATATCCTGTATGACTTTCTCTGTTGGAAAAGCACGTTATTCGTGGAATAAAACCATAAATGTTTTTTTTCTTTACTATCATTATTATTATTATTATTACTATTATTATTATCATTATTATTATTTTTGATTACCAATACAGATTGTGACAGCAGTGAACATTAGGTTTTTAAGTCACAAACTGATTAGAATTACAGTTGACAATAGTTGTCAACAAACGAAACTAAAGTATTTTACGAGTAAAAGTCAACAACCAAAACAGTAAACATGTAAAGAGCAAATGTTTTGGAAGTAAAAAAAAAAGAAAGAAAAAAAGGAAGGGATGAAAGACAAATAAAAAAGTAAAAATACTGATAAACAAATGTTTGTCAAAAAGCAGTTGGAAAATTTAAATGTACAGACAATAATAAACAAGGAAGAAAGAAACAAATATTTGAGAAATTTATAATGAACAACAAATTAACAGTTCGGCATTATTGACAAATAAAACAAACAATTATGAATAAATAAAGGCTTAGCAAATACAATACAAAACAATAATGTAACGGTAATAAACGCAAAGATCATCATGAAATGATGATAAAGATGATAATAATGCTGATAATATTAATGATAAAAATGATAAGGATAGAGATGATGATATTGTTAATAATATAATAGTATATCGTTGTTGATAATAATAGTGATAATATCAATTATAAGAGCAATTATGATGATAATAATGATAACAAAGAAAATTATAATGATAATTATAGCGATTATAACAATAATGAAAAAAACAATAATGATGATGATAACGAAAATTATTATAAAAGTAATAATAATGATAATAATAATGACAATAATAACGAAAAGATAATAAAAATGGTAATAATAATAATAGTAATAACAATAATGATAATAATGATAACAACAACAACACCGATGACAATGATAATGATATCAACCCTTTGGCTTCAGGGCTTCCGTTTTCTTCTTCTGACCACAGGGTTGGCACCAGTGCCACTTGTACGCCACACTAAACAAGTTTTATTTCAGTGGGAGGATTTTCTCGTTCTCTTTCATTCACTCGTTATGATGCAATTTTTTTTTTGTGTTAGTCATTTTTTAGTTATATTATTAGGCTTATATGTGCTATGGGACAGGATTTTTGTATACTGTAATTGACTTAAATTGTAGTATAGAGACAATATTTTTTACACTAAGCCTGACAGGAATATAAAAAAAAACAAAGAGGAACCTTTTTCTTTTCTTTTTTAACATTCGTAAACAAATACAATAAAAATAATCACCCCCCCTCAAAAAAAAAAAAAAAAAAAAAAAAAAAAAAAAACACGAGGTACCACTGCACAAACCAACCATCTGGCAAATTGCAGCCGCTGCACATGGTCTGATTCGCCTTTCCCTTCTCATTCTGCAATCCCAGCCTGCACAGTCGGTACTTCAGAACCGGAGGTCGACCTCTTGCTGTGAGTCATCACCCTCTGAAGTTAGTGCTTGATAGAGACCGTGGGTGGGTGCCATTCAAGGATTTTTCTCTCCTGCTGGTGCCTGGGAAGGGTAGTGCCATCTATGTTTGGGATTTTGAACTAAATTGATGTCATGGTATTTATAGTAATCGTACGGATCATTTCCATTATGAGTCAGTAAATATAACCATTATTTTTAGTATGATTGTAAAGAAAAAAAAATATATATATATATATATACATCTGCAGTGCCGTCGTCACTTTTAGTAATGATAACAATGAAAATGATAATAATGATGATGTGCTAATGATAGTAATAGAAGTGAGAATAATGATGATAGTAATAGAAGTGAGAATAATGATGATAGTAATAGAAGTGAGAATAATGATGATAGTAATAGAAGTGAGAATAATGATGATAGTAATAGAAGTGAGAATAATGATGATAGTAATAGAAGTGAGAATAATGATGATAGTAATAGAAGTGAGGATAATGATGATAGTAATAATGATGATGATGATAATGATGATAGTAATAATGATGATGATGATAATGATGATGATGATAAGGATATTAATGATAATAACAGTGATAAGAATAAAGTTAATAATAAGAGTGATGATAATATTGATAGTAATGATAAGAGAAATTATGATAATAATCATAATATTGGTAATAGTTAATGAATTCCCTCCTTCTCTTCCTTTCCCATTTTTCTTTTATCTCCTTTCTTCTCCGCTCCTCTCTCCCTATCGCCTTGTCTCTTTCTCTCACTCCTAATGCTTCCCTCTATCTTCTCTCTCTCACTTTCCCGCCTCTCCCGTTTTTTTTTTTCTTATTTAGTCTCCTCTTTCTTCACTCCTCCTCCCTCTCTTTCTCATTTCCTCACTCCCCTCCCCCCTGCCCCTCTATCAACCCCCCCATCCCCCCTCTCTCTTTCATCCTTATCTACTTCTTTCACAATCTCTCTCTCCCTCTCCTCTTTATCTTTTTCTTTCTCTCTCTCTCTCTCTCTCTCTCTCTCCCATTCTCTCTCTCTCTCCCTTCCCCCCCCCTCTCTCTCCCTCTCTCTCGCTCTCTCTCTCTCTCTCTCTCTCTCTCTCTCTCTCTCTCCTCGTCCCGCTCCTCCTCTCCTCCCATCCTCTCCATCTCTCTCTCTCTCTCTCTCCCACCCCCATCTCTCTCTCCCTTCCCTCTCTCTCCCATCTCGCTCTCCCTTTTTTTTTTCTCTCTCCTCTCTCACACAAATACACCCTTCTCACCCTTCTCTCCCCCCCTCTCCCATCCCCCCCTCTCTCTTATCTAATTCTATTTCTCGCGTCATCCACTTTCTCTCTCTCTCTTTCCTCCTCTCTCCCTCCCATCTCTCACTCTCCTTCTCATTCGCTCTCTCTCTCTCTCTCTCTCTCTCTCTCTCTCTCTCTCTCCCTTCCCCCTCTCTCTCTCCCTC
>NW_028236341.1:50000-66332 GCF_977035675.1 Penaeus japonicus | reverse complement strand
GGTATTTAAAATTCTTTAACATTTCAGGGCAGACAAGGGAAAAAGAGAGGGGGGGGGGGGGGGGGGGATAAGAGGACAGCAAGAACAGGAAATAGGGAAGATGATATAGCGAGTGGGGAAAGATATGGAAAAGGAAGTATTAGTAGTTGAAAGGAAATAAGAGAAGAAGAAATTAAGTAAATTAGTAAGGAAAAAAATTAGAATAAGGTTTTTAAAACTTAAAAAGTAGCAAAAAAAGCGAAAACGACTGGAGGTGGGCGAGGGTTAATGCATGATGAGGTAGTTGAGGGGTGGGGTAAGGACCTGTTTACACTGAGGCGCTTTCCAACGAAGTTAGCAACGCGGCGTTAGAAGAAACTACCGCTCACACGATGCGTTCAAAACGCCAGGCGTACAGCTGTCAACGCGGCTTGTGTTTGTGCGTTGCGTATTATAGTGTGTGTCTATTAAAGTGCCAAAAACAATTTGAGTAGAGCTAAAGCAGACAGTTCCAACAGGTATGGATGTAGAAGCTGTATAGGTTAGCATTGTGCTTGTTTGTCTTATGCATCGGCGTTTGCATGAAGCTCGGCTGCTCACAGCGGGGCGAGGTAATATATATAATTTATATTCTATATATGTATTTATCTGTATTTATATCTATGTATTATATGTATATATTACTCATATAGAATATATATATATACATTTAAATATATATAACAAATATGTTTCCTCCTGATAAGACTCGATCTCGGTTGTCAGCGAAGTAACCAGATGCCTTACAATTCATATGGAAATTACTATATGCTCTTAGCGGCAGCATTTATGATGGGAGGTTTTTACAGACATTTCCCGAGGGCATTGGGCTGTAAATTCAGAAATAAAGTTATCAGTTATATTTATGTGGTGAGAGATGTAGAATGCAGTACGCTTTAATATAAGAAATACAAATTTACCTCCTGACCGAGGACCTCGATCCGGGTCTGTACGAGTAACAATGCGAGCGCTATCTAACCTAATAGACCAATGACTACAGATATATATATATGTATATCTATAATATATATACATATATATAATATATATATTTATATATTCATATATATACATATATAATACCAAATATATATACATGTATATACTAGCCTATATATGTTATATGTATATATCTAATTATATCTATTGAAGATATATATATATATAATATAATATATATATATATATATAATATACTATATATAGATATAATATAAATAGTGTAGTATGTGTGGGCATATGTGTGTGGTGATTGTTATATATGATTTTTCTATATTATACACACATAATATATGTATAGATTATAATATATTTATATTATATATATATAAATATTTTGTGTTATAGCTATAATTATTCTAAGTATCTATATAACTGTATTATCTATATATATATATATATATATATATATATATATAATATATTATATATTATAGATATATGTATAATATATATATATATACAACGGGTGTTGTGCGTGTGGGTATTGGGGTGTGTGTATATATATATATATATATATATATATATATATATACTCTATATATATAATATATAGAATAAAGATATATGTATATAGTATATATATAAATTATATATACATATATATCATATTATATATATAATATATATATATTATAATATAAAATTTATACTATATATAATATATATATTAAAATATATATCATATAACATAATATACATATTACTATATATTATAACATATTATATATATATATATATAAGTATATTTTATAATATATATAAAAATAATACATATACGTATGTATACTATATATATCTAATATATATAAAATATATATGTATATATGTATATAGATTATATATAAATAAATATATAAATTTATATGGTAATATATTAAAAATATATATGAATATTATGTATATGAATATATATAGAAATATAATATATATATAATATTTCACATATATATGGATATATATGATATATGTTTATTTTGTATTTATATTTTTTTATATATATACACACAGTATATATAATATATATGTATATATATACATATATATATTAATATATATATACATATATCTATATTATATATCTATCTATCTAGATACAAATATACTATATATGTATAATTATTATATATCTCTATATACATAATATATATATATCTATAATATAATATATATTGTAAAATATTGTTATAATTGTATATATAATTAATTTATATAATATATATATGTATCAAAAATATTTTTATAAATTTATATATATAATATATATAATATATATATATTAATATATAAATATATATAAATATTATTCATATATATAAATATACATATATACATATATATTGTTTATATATATATATAATATATCTATATATAACTATATATATATTATATATATAATAATATATATATATGGATGTATTATATAATACATTTATATTATATATATATATAATTATATATATATATATATATAAATATATATATATATATATATATATATGTTTATATAATATATGTATGTAAATATATTTTATAATATGATATATTTAACTATATATCTATAAATATATATATATTTATATATCTATATATATCTATGGATATATAATATATATACGTTACAATATTATATAATAATATTTATATATTATAATATATATATAATATATATATATATATATCGATAAACTATAATACGTAAATATATACAACAATACACACACACACACATATCTAATATATTTTTATATATATATAATATAATTATATATATATATATATATATATCTCTAAAGAATCACCCCCTATACCAACTGCCCCCGAGATGGTAGTATATTTATATATATATATATAAGTATGGCTATATATATATCTATATATATATATATGTTTTTATATATATATCTATAATAATATATTGTTATATATATATATATAATATGTGTATATATAAATACGTATATATATATATATATATATATATATATATATATATATTATTTTATATATATAACTATATAAGACTATATATATATATATACGTATATATACATATATTAATATCAACATATATTTTATATATATATAATTAATATATATATATATATATTTATTAATATATATATATATATAACAAACCATAAATATATATATAAATATAAACACCCCCCCCCCCCCCCCCCCCCCCCCCCCCCCCCCCCCCATTATTTATATATAATATATTATATATATTATATATTAATATTCTATATATATACCTATGTAATATATATATAATATATCTATATATGTTTATATATTTATATATAATATATAACTAAATATAATATTTATAATCTTTTATAATTGTATATATATAATATATTATATATATACTAATAATCTTATTATATTATAATATTCTATATATATTATAAAATATATATAATATATATTATTTACATAACATACCATTAATACAATATATAGACACAGTTATAATAAGGATGATAATGAGAATAACTCATAATGAAAATAATTTGAATGATTGATGTTTGGTGATAATAAATAATGATGGATGAATAAAATAAGAAAGATGATAAAAATATAACCATGGCGAGCCACAAAAAAAGGACGATCCGATTATGATTTTTATTTTAATAGTGATAGGTTAATTTTAATGAAACATTACAAAGAATAATATAATGATGGTAATGATAACGGGAGGAGGAAACGATAATGATAACCAATGTGAATAGTTAATAACAGATGATGCTGGATAACAATTATGAATGTTTAATGATAAACAATGATATAATAGATTTAAATAAAACAAATGATTGGATGATTAACAATTATAATCATAATCATAATGAATAATAATGATAATGATAAACAATACTAATAATTGATAATAAAATAGTTAGTGATGATAATGCTAACAATAAGTAATCGATGATGGTAATGAGGATACTGTAAATAATATTGAAAATGATAATAGCAATGATCCTCATAATTAGAACAATATATAATGATAATAGTAATGATGATAATAATGATAACCAAATCATTATGATAACAACAGACAATGATTGCCTATACTGACAGTCAATAAACACTTCGTTAATGGTACCCAATTCCCTAAATAATAAACACAACGCTAATATCATAAAAACCAAATCACAAAATGGAAAACAAAGCAAAATATAGACACACGACTGATATAAAAGTAAGAGGTGGAAGAGAAGAGCACGGAGGAAAAAGAAAGAGCGAAGAGAAGAAGGAAGGGAAGAAAGAGAAGGAGCAAGAGAAAAGAAGGAAGGCAACAAAGCCTTTTATTTTCTGTCGCAAATAATCAAAACACCTTAATTTTACCTATTCGGTGTTCGGCGGGCCATTAGTTTATCTTATTCCTGCACGAAAAATAAATGCCAGCTCATTCCCTTGAAAGTCTAAGTAGTGCAAGGTTTTGTTTTATGTTAAGTATTTTGGACTTTTGTCTTTCTCTTTTCTTTCTCTCTCTCTTCTCTCTCTCTGCAATTTCATTCATATTATTTTAATTTTGGAGACCCCTTTATCTCTTCGCTTTTCGCCTTTCCCCCTCTCTCTCTTCTCCCTCTCTCTCTCTTCCACTCCTCTCTCTCCGCTCTCGTGTAATGTATCGAGCCTATCAAGCCATCTGCCCATTCTGCGTTGTCTGTTGTCATTTCTCTCTATATATTTCTGATTCATCTAATTTCCTTATTTTATTTTCTTACGTTCTACAATTTATTAATTACTCTCATCTCTTCTCGTCGCTCTTTCCTCTTCTCTCTCTCCTCATCTTCCTTTCTCTCCTCTTCTCTCCCTCTCCGCTCTTTTCTCTCTCTCCTCCCCCTCCTCCTCGGGGGGTTGGCTGGGGCGATCTCGTGGGTTATCCTCTCTTCGCTCTCTCTCCTCTCTTCTTTTTCTCTCCTCCTATTTCAGCTTTCTTTCCTTCTCCTTCTCTCTCATTATCCGTTTATAAAAAGATGAGTTAATAATCTACTTGAAAAATTCTGGCAAAATGATTATAGGGTTGCTATTTCATGTGTGATATTCATATCTCTTTTTAGGACCTTATTTACTCTTAGTGGACCAGAAAAAAAACCAGATAAGAATCAAGAAATTGCAAAGAATGAGAATAGAAAGCTGACCAATAATGAGCAAGATTTAATTCTATTATATGGATTATGCAAATGGATTGTTGTGTTTAGAAGACTGAATGCAAGAGGAAAAAAAAAATAGAAAAAAAAAAACACCATTTCCAGGTATACGATAGGAGGAAAGGAAAAAAAAAAAAAAAAAATAAAAAAAAAAAATAAATAAAAAAAAGGGAGAAGTTCGCAAGTAATTTGAAATCATGTTCGACATAATGGAAGAAAAAATTGCCATCATGGTCTTTTTAATTCTTTCTCTTTGAAGTATGAGTAGAAAGAGTTTTAAGGGTCCGAAGGAGTCCACTAGAACTGAGCCACAGGATGTTGAGCGGCGATTACTGCTGTTGGCAAGTAGGGAGGAGGATGGTTCCTCTTGCCCAAGGAACTTTACCGAAGAAAGGGAAGAGAAATCTCCAGTCTCCACCCCCCCTTCTTGAAAAAAAAGGAAGAGAGATTTTGAGTGGAAATATCTTAAAAAAGGATAAGAAAGAAAGAAGAAGAAAGATTGAGAGAGAAGAAGAAGAAGAAAAAAATGAATATTAAATTAAAGACAGAGGAAAACATTCGCGAGAGCGGATGAGAGGAGTAGAAAGAAAAAAAGCTGAAAAAAGGAAACGGGTTTTTAAAGGCCGACAATTAGAGGACGAGAGGAAAAGGGGAGCAAAAAATGGAAAGCAAAAATGGGGTGGTGGTTGAGGATTGGAGCATGGAGGACGATGGGGGAAAAAAAAAAAAAGATAGAAAGAACGAGGAAGGGAAATCGAAGAAGGAAGACGAGGAAGAGTAGCATGCCAAGAAAGCAAAGAGGAAAAGGAATGGGGAAAACACAGGAATACCAAAGGAGGATTCAAATTTCAATGAAAAATATAAGAAATAACAATATAAAAAAAATAATTCAGTGCCCATGCAGGTTCCCCATTTGAAGTGAAGCCGATCGGTTGTTAGACAATGAAGCTACAGGCCCACATACTGGAATCGACGGCTTCCCCCTTCTTGATCACTCCACACAAAAGCCAGAGGCCATGAGGGCAGAGGGGGGGGAGGGGGCGGCCCGCCCGCCCCGCTACAAGTGCGGGGGCCACACGAAGTGGTCCAAGAAAGCCATTTCTTGGCCTCAAATAAGGGAAAATGTCCTTCATGTTAGTTAAGAATATATGGTTAATGGAAGCCAATATACACAGCGGATGTTTATATCCATCGGTGTAACTACTTTTAATAATGCACAAGTTTGTGTTTATAACTGAGATATATATTAACCAATTAAAAGTTTAATGTGCACCAAATCTTAGATAATTTAAAAATCGATAATACATATGAAATATACATCAAAAGCTTTGGACAGTTTATGATATTTGACATGGTTTTTTTTAGGTTCATCATATAAAAGCATATAATAAGTTGGGTTGCATTATATTTTATTTTAGATTTGTACATATAATAAAATATAATAAAAATAATAACACCAAATTATCTTACGATAGTCCGAGGGTTATTTGTGGGGGGGGGGGGGTGGTTCTGTGCATAGATGGAACACATTAAACCCCGCCGAGAATTTGAATCACTGAAAGGAAAAGAAGCAACTAGAGTGCCGCAACAACAAATCCACACACTATTCAAATTGCTCTGAGGCAATTTTGTGTCGGAAGTTTTTTAATTTCCCGCCAGAAAGCGCCATTTTGGGTGGGTGTCCCTATCCAACCCAGCTCGAATGATACAGTCCAGCGAATGTTTTATCAGGCGCGTTTTTGTCGTTCGTGTTTTTTATTCCGCGATGCAGGTGTTCTTTCACCTCCTTTGATGGTTATTCATTAACGATTTTCTTCAGTTATTTTCAACATTCTAGGTCCAAGGGTAAGAAAATAGAATGTATGAATTGTATCAAATATTATCTGGAATGGTAAATTACAACATGTAATTGCCAACATATTTAATCGTATTATTTGTCAAGTTCTTATATACGGTCATATATTTTGCATATTTTATTATAGTTTCCTTTCCCCTATATTTTCTCGGGAAATAAAGAAAACTTGGTGATAAAGAGTAGCTTTAACATTTATTATATTGGTTTGATGTTATCCCTAGCTTTATTTTTTTTTTTTTTTTTTCTTTTTCCAGATGGAGGAGTCTAACTAGAAGAAATAGTTATACTTGTAATATCTGGCAGAAAGTAAAGAAAAAAAAAAACACTTTCGAACATGTGGTTTTACAAACAGGAAAAATTAATAAACATCATCAAGGCTTTGGTACAATAATCATACAATTGTACTAATGAAGGAAACCCAGAAGAAAAAATAATTTGCGAGAATGAATATCTTAGGACGCTGAGGCTAAAGCAAACCGCCACAAAGAGTAGTTCTTTGTTCTTATCTCAAAATAATAAAATTGGCTTGAACATCACCCTAGTGCTTGACACAGAAGAGACTGAAACAGTTTTTTGACAGGTAATGTTATCATTATTTGATTGTATAGCTGTTATGATGTTGTCTATTTTATAGAAAACACCTCGTATGTGTTCGAGTAAATCTTTACAGTAGTAGTCTAGGATCCTGTGTATGAAATAACGTCTGACATTATTTGTCTTTCTTTCCTTTCCTACAGATTCGTGAGAAGAGAAGTAGGAGAGCAGAGAACGAAATTTGACATTCATGCAGAGTGAGAGGGAGAACAAAAGGAGGGGAAACAGAGGAGAGAGGAAGTTGAGGGAAGCAAGAACTGTTCAGGAGATCAGCTTGCTTTATGCTGTGTTGACAAATGAAACTGAGAGGAGTGTGGGGAAAGAAAAAGGATGCTGGCTTTAAATTATGTAAAGAAGAAGATCTCTCATACGTCTCCAACCTACTTCCACAAACAAACATCGACCAAAAAAAAAACATATTAAAGATAAGGTAAATTCTGAGGTTCGGCCAGCTATAAACAATTATCACCTTATCCAATTGCTCTTAGCCTAGACAGTTGACACATGAAGGGAATGAGCAAGGGTTGGGCCTAACGTATATGCTTGTATGCGAAGTGTGCAAAAGGAGCACAAACTGCAGACTCTCTTTGCATCATATTATGCAAAATGCACGCAGTCTTAAGAAGAAGCTAACAGTCATGCTATCATCTGGGAGAGATAATTGCTAATAGGATGATTTTGACATGAAGGCTTAAAAACTTACCATTACAAGCTTGTTTGATCTACGGCCACGAGATTAAATGAACTACAAAGAGAAGCATTTGAATTATTGCCAAATTATCTCGAACGTAAATACGAGATGATTAAGATTACAAAGTAATTGGATTTGATGGTTTTTAGCGGGTGGGTCAAGCTCTCATTATGGTTTTTTTAGCGGGTGGCGGGGGGTCAAGGCCTCGATATATTCATTTGCCAGCTAGTGGAAATAATAGACCACAAGCCGCAGAGTTCAAAAGTTTGATTGCCACCTTCATTTGTCCCTATCCTATAAATAACGGTACAGGACATAAAAACGCATCATAGTAGTGGCAGAACCCCGGCGCCCGGGGCCGCCATCATCTCGAATTCTATTATTGTCGAACCTCTCCATTGCAGTTTGCTAAAGAAACACCAGAGTAGTTGTTAACGAGAAAAAGAGTTGTTCTTCTCGTATTGCCAGTGAAATCTCACTGCTGCACTTCCACACCAGCCAACCAACTGGAAACCGGCAATGAGTGAATTGTGCCAATAACATTCATTTCCTACCATGGTTGACGCGCGGCAAGGTGTGTCCAAGGCCTTATCAGCAGTAATCAATCATCTTCCTTCGTCCATGTAACCTCTGTCCTTGCCCGCCACGAGCGAAGCCATCAGAAAATGAACAATTATTTTTAAAAAAAAAGATATAAAGGAAATAAAAAAGGGAGGAAGGGCCGTCGTTAGTTGCCTAATGATTATTTAAAACCACAGCATCTCCCCACTCGCATTGTACATAAAATTGCATGGAGTTGTTGTTACTACATATTGTTACAGAATGCAGCTAAAAACATTGGGGAGGGTTCAAGGAAAGGAAGCGCATGATGCTATATTGGGCAGAGAGAGCTGAAAAGTGAGAAAGTTCAGAAAGAGCTGAACAGAATGAACTCCCACATAAATGTCGAATCTGCTGCATTGCCAAGGCGCGGTGGTTAGGTAACCACCTCCATAAACGGCAATACTAACGAGGAAAGTTTTTTTAAAGAAGTGGGCTTTACTGTAGCTGACAGAATAATGGAGTTGATGGTTTGAAGTCTATATCCGAGGTTTGGGGTTTGCTACATGCATTTTAAATTTTTCCGGATTTACAATTGACGGCGCTGTTCGTGCTGCTTATGAATTATATGCCGAGGGCAATGCTAAGTCTCTGTAGATTATTAACAATTGGTACAACATGCCAGTCTCTGTGAACTAAATGAAGGTTGTTGAATACATGGAGCGCACGTGGCTTGACGACATGGATGACATGCTCTGTATACTCCGTTGTGGCCTAAGCATCCGAAGAAAAGCCATTGAGAGTCCACAGGCATCAATAGGCCATTAAAAGACATAAGAAGGAAATAAGGTTGGATCACAACGTGTTAAAATTCTCGCATGGTCAAGAGTATAATGAAGACCTGATATGCATTGGCTTCTATTTGCAATCCTCTGATCTCAAATGGTTGCAGTCCGGACCGGAAAACAAGAGGAATGGAAAAAGGACAACGAACTCTCACAGGATGTTCTTCAATTATTAAAAAGGAATTCTTCCATATACCAACTTGGATGTAGAAAAGTGATAGTGATTGAAAAGTGATGGTTTGATGACTGATGATAATTGAAAATTCGAGTGCCCTATATAAGCAACATATTTCGCTAGGTTTTTCTGTTATTTGTTTTTGAAGTATAATTTTACAGTAATTAATTTGATTGTTAATGTTGTATTTTGTTCTTTGCTTGAAGGTCAAAATTTTTTGTTTTTTATTTATCTTGCATGTTGAAGTACCTAATAAACATGGCAATACACTATCGATGTTGTTTTTTTTTATTACCTCTTCAAAAAAAAAAAAAGTTTATATTAAAAGGCCTCTTTGGAAAGCAAGAAAAATATGAATTAATAACTAGTCAGATATTTATTTCGTCAATGTGATGTTTTAAATAATTTCCCGGTTGATTTTCTTTTGTGAAGGCGCGGTGGCCACGTTTTCTCACACCTCTCCCAAACCGAGAACCTGTGTGGAGGCGGGAGGAAGGAAGGAAGTCAGTGGGGGACAAATCGATTCCTTCTGAGAAACTCCTGGACAGGTGTAGTTGGAAGGGACGGGGAGGGGGTCGAGGAGTGGGGGTGTGTTGTATGGCGATATAGGGTAGGTATGGATAAGGAGATAAGGAAGGAGCAGGACAACGGAAGTGGATTATCTTGCGCTTATATATCTAGTCTATAATCACGCCCCACCACCACACAATGTGTATGCGTAAATATGTTATACATGTATACCCTAAACACATACATACATTACATACATAATACATACAATACGTATAATATTATAATATATATATATTATATATATATATTATATATACATACATATATATATTGTCATTAAAAAAAAAATCACTTACCAAGCAAAAGTGATTCCTATTCAAAATTCCTTTGTTGCTGAAGTGGAGTAGCCAGTTGCCATTATTTTATATACATTTCACTTTCACTATCCAATTTATAAACAATAATGACAACGGCCAATAACGACATCAACAAAACAGAACTCATTTGAATTAGTGCAACACGGGAGAATAAAGGCACCTGAGGTTCCGGATTCAAATAATGCCCATTGGCTTAATTTTTCGAAATGACCTATGTGTTTTTCTTGTTTGCTTTTCATGTCCGTTCTGCTCATTGGTCGTTTTCTCTTGTGTATGTTTGTCTGTTATTGTCGCTTCTTCTGGCTCGTATTTTCCTATCCTACTCTCTTTCTCTCTCTTTATCTTTTAATTCCTTCTCTCTCTCTCTCTCTCCTCCTCTTCTCCCCGACTCCTCATCTCTCCCCATCCTCTCCTCGCTCTCTCCCTTTGTCCCTCACATCTCCATCTCCCTCCTCCTCCTTCTCTCCTCTCTCTCTCTCTCTACAGGGGTTCTCTTCCCTCTCCTCGCTCTCTCTCTCTCCTTCATTCCTATATATATATATTATATATATAATATCTATAGAATATATATATACACACACACACATATTTATATATATTCTTTTCCCTTTCCTTTGTCTTTCTTCCTTTCTTTTCTGGGGTCGCTCTCTCTCAATCTCTTCATTGCCTATCTCTCTCTTTTCTCTTTCTCTTCTCTCATCTCTTTCACTCTCCGTCCTTTGTCCCTAATGTATTTCTCTTTCTCTTCTCTCCTCTCTCTCTCTCCTCTCTCTCTCCTCCCTCCTCTCCCTTTCCTCTCTCTCCATCTCATCTCCTAATAGCATCTCTCTCGCTTTCTCCTCTTCTCTCTTCTCCCTCCAATGTCCTGTCTCAAATTCAAGATTCTTTTTATGGCATTCCTCTATCCTTTGGTCTCCTTTATCCTTTAAAGGAACACCGCGCCTTGTTTTGATCCTGATAAGCCATTTTTATGTGATACTATTTTTGTTTTTTGTTTTGTTTCACTTTTATTGTTTTTTGTTTTTTTTTTTTTTATTTTTTTTTTTTTTTTTTTTTTTTTTTTGTTTTTTTTTATACTTTTTGTTGTTATGGACCTGAACTGTTAGTGAAGGAAGGGTGGGCGAACTCAAGCTGGACCGATTTCGCAAAAACAAGAGCAAAGATCACCACCGAACGAGAAATTTTTATCGCAGCTATATGTATTGCTGTTTTTTTTTCTATCTACTTTTTCTTTCCATTTTTTTTCTTTTTTTTTTTCGGGGGGGGGGGGGGGGGGGAAGGAAAGGGGAAAGGGAAGGGGGGAGGGGGGGTGGGGTGGTGGGGGGGGGGGTGGGGGGGTTGGGCGGTGTGGGGGGGGTGGGGGAGGGGGGGGGGGGGAGGGGGGAAAAGGGTTCGTACGATATCTATGTCAAACCAATACCGGAGGTTAATTTTTCTCTCTCTGTCTACTCTAACTTTATAGATACTAGTACGCGTCCTACTAAATTATTTTCAGTTTTGTCGAGAAGCCGAGTGTTTAGTGTCGAGAGTTGGTTGTACGAGTAGTGTAATTAAACTCCCCATATGGTTCCTTTTATATGATTTTTAATATTTTTAATCACTCATTGTATTCCAAAATTATTTAACCACGTCCCTTCTTACACGCTCCTTCCATTCCCCTCCCATACCCCCTCCCCGCATTTCACCCCCGCGCATTTCTCTCATTTCTGATATCGCATTTCCCCACCTCGTTTTCGTCGTTTTTGTGTGCGTTGTTTTTCGTGGTGTCGGTTTTTTTTTTTCCGTTTGTTTTTGTTGTTCGTTTTCGTGATTTCGTTCGGTGCGTTCGTGGGCGTTTCGTTGTTTGGCGTTCGTTTTGTGGTTGTGTTTGCGTCGGTGTTGTGTCTCGGGGCGTTTCGGGTTTTTGTCGTGTTGTGCGTATAAGTTCGTTTTGTGGCTTTGGTTCGTTTTCGTTGTTTCCCCCTGTTTTTCCCCTCGGTTTGTTGTTGTTTTTCGTGTAGTGTTGTTTCGGTTTGCTACGTTTGTTTCGGTCGGCGTTTTTATCTTCGGGTTCGTTTGTTGCGTCGTTTCGCCACCTCGTTTTCGTTTCGTGTCGTGGGTTGGTGTGTGTGGTTTTTTTTTCGTTGTGTCATTCGTTTTCGTGTGTTCGTGTGTTTTGTTTTAGTTTTTGCGTTTCGTTCGTTGGGTATTCGTCCCCCTCGTGGTCTTTTTGTTTTTTTTTTTCGTTTTGTCGTGTTTTTTTTGGTTCCTCCTCTCTCGAACTCACCTTCCCCTCCCTCGAAGCCAAGGGAGGGGAAGAAGGAAGGAAAACGAGAAGGAAACAGAAGGGGAGAGGGAAAGGAGAAGAAGGAAGGAGAAAAGAAACAGCCTCAATAAAACACTAACCGGAAAATATTCCTTTCTAAATAAACACTAATGACACAAGGAGATACGTTTTGCAAAGGGATCATCGGTATCACTCTTACGTAATATGAACGAGTCCTCCACATCTTGGTCTTGGGTTCTTTGTCACAATGATGAGTGGCTGCGAGTGGCACCGTGGATGGACGTATGTGGAACCCTGGTCGAATGCCCTTCCTCCTTGTTTTTTGGGGGGTGTTGTTAGGCTCACTGGCTCGTTCTGGATCCGTGCTACGGCCGGAAATCGGAAATAATTGTCGGGGCTGCTCTCTCCGTGGATTTCGTGGCTATGCTGATTGTGATGGGTTTGCGTGGGACTTAGTGGGTGCGTGCTTGTTGGGGGTGGGGGGGTGGTCGGGTGGGGTTGGGGGGTCGGGGGTGGGGGGTTATGTTGTGTGTGGTGGTTAGAGGTGGGTAGCGTTAAAGGGTGGGTAAGGAGTGTTGAGGTGGTAGGGGTGGAGAAGGAATAGAGAGAGATTAAGTGAGATTTAGATTAAAGAGAGGATAGATTGGAGGATGAAATTTGAGAATAAGATTGAGACAGTTATGCTCTGTTGTTGGAATGATAATTTATCTGGAGTGAGAATAGATATATACCGTCATACATAGAGAGATAAATGCCTCATACCAATGTAAAACAGTAAATAAAACAAACACGTACATATCACACAACACCACACTTTGCACCAAAATCAATATTGAATTGAATTTAACCTACACACACAAACACACTACAAACACACAACATGACAACAACAAATACCATTTCATAACACAAACAGGCACACACTGGCGCTACCAATTACAAGAACCAAGTCTCAGAACACAGCAACGAGATTGAATCAAGAGAAGGATAGTTCCAAGCAAAAAGTTACCCCACCCCCCCACCCCTTCCCCCCCCCCCTCCCCCCAAGTACCACCCACCCCCCCCCCCCACTTACCCCCACCCCCCCACCCAAGTACCCCCCCCTCCCCCCACCCCCACCTCTCCCCCCCTAAACCCCCCCACCCCGAACCCCCCCAACCCCCCCACCCACCCCCCTCACCCCCCCCCACCCTACCTCCTCCTCTATTATTGCCTCCCTTCAAGCGAGACGAGAGTCTGAGTCTTGGGAGGAGTCTTACTTAAACTCAGTTATCAGTCTAGGCATTCGAGTCCTCTGCAGGTAAGAAATGACAGACCCTTTGTTTGTTCGGTGTCTTTTTGGAGTCTCAGTTTGTCCGCCTGTGTGATTAGGAAGTAATGTCTACCCATTAGATCTTACACAGTCAATTCAATACTCTTTTGTAAATGGAAGATATTTTGTGTGATCATGAATGCGGACGGCAACCTCTCTGCAAGAATTAAGAATTATTATATAAAGATAAGAATATCTTTGCTCGGGACGAAGCACGAGGAGCGACTTCTAAGATATGGGACATTTTATTCAGACAACCTTTAAAAGGAAAGTTAAGGCGCGTGTGAAATGAGTTCGAAATAGACCTCAAAGGAGATTAGGTTTAAACACGCAGGGGAACTACAGGAAGGAAAGGGTTAAGATAAACAAATGGGGGATACTGAAGGGGACGAGAACTTATATTCTAAGGTGCTGAGAACGCGAGGGTGCTGACACTTTAGAAGTACAGAGAGGGTGAGTGGACGTAACACGGAAAAAAAAAAAAATAGAAAAAAAAAATGGCCCTTTCTTTTTTCCCTTTTTTACGGTTTTCTGTACAATGAGAACGGAGTGTTATAAAGTGTTAAACGTCCGTTTAAACTGTCCCAGGAAAGAAGATTAATACCACGAGGGGAGCTGGTATTACAAAATTCACTCCAAGGCTAATGCGGTAAATTTTTTTGGTAAATAAAGAGGTGGAGAAGATGAGAGAGAGATGGGGAGTGCGAGAGGATGGATAGAGAGGAGACGGAGAGAGAGAGAGAGATGAGGGTGGGAGAGAAGAGGAAAACGAGAAAAAGAGGAGAGTGATCGCACTATTCAGCTCTTTGAGTGTTTTAACTCCCTGATTAATGGAGGTCCACTCTCCCCCTTATGTGCACAATCCCCTCCCGGGTGTTCATTTGTTTGATTGAACTTGACGTGCATGTGGCGCCGAAAGCGAATTGGCTGGAGAGTAGAGAGATGAGGGAGAGTAGGAGAGGGAGAAGAGGATTCACAGGCGGCGGGAGGAAAGGAATGAGGGGCGGAAAATCGAAGTGGAGGTCGAGATTATGAGTCAAGGATTGCTATATTACCCCTTACTACATTACTTCGCTTTGATTATAATTTAGGTTAGGGGTTATTTATATAATATTTCGTCGCAGTCTCCGTGGTGTTGGGCGATATCGCGTGCGATATGAGAACGGTTCTGTGTATATTTGGTAATTTATTTATTTTTTTCTTTAATTTTTTTTTTTTTTTTTTTTTTTTTTTTTTCCTCTCTCTCTCCTTCCCTCGCTCTCTCTCTTCTCTTTCTCTCTCCTTCCCCTCTCTTTATCTCCCTCCCTCCTTCTTCTCTCTCTGCCCCCTCTCTCTCCCCTCTCCTCTCTCTCTCGTCTCCTCTCCTCTCTATCCACCCTCTCCTCTCCCCTCCCCTCTCTCTCCCTCACCCATCCTCTCTCCTCCTCTCCCTCACGTTTTTTTCTCTCTCCCTTCCTTTCCCCCCCCCACCCCCCCCTCCCACCCCCCCCCCCCCCCCACCCCCATCCCCGCCCTGCCACCCGCCCCTCCCCACTCCCCCCCCCCCCCCCCTACCCCCCCCACCCCCCCCCACCGCTCCCCCCCCCACCGCCCCCCACCCCCCCCCCCCCCCCTCCCCCACCCCAACCCACCCCCCAAACACAACACCCCACCCCCGCCCCCCCCAACACCACCCCAACCCCCCCCTCCCCCCCACATCCCCCCACCCATCGCTCGTCCATCAAACACAAGGTTTAATCTGACAGCCGCTCTTTTCCTTCTCTACCCTCTTCCCTCCAACACACACCACCCTCTCCTACCCCTCCCCCCCCTCCCCCTCCCTCCCTCCCTCCCTCTCCCTCCCACTCTCTCTCTCTTTCTCTCCCTCCCTCCCCCTCCCCCTCTCCCCCCCTCACTCCCAGCGTTAATTTCCTTGTGTCTCCACTTCTTACGTATCCCCGGCCATCTATCTCCTTTTACACAAGTGTCCCCTCCCTTGTCCTTG
>NW_028236341.1:22500-27500 GCF_977035675.1 Penaeus japonicus | reverse complement strand
TCTCCCTCTCTCTCTCACTCACTCCCTCACTCCCTCACTCCCACACACACTCTCTATGTCACTCTGACACGCCTTCCTTCCTTCCATCCTATTATTTCTCTCTCAGAATATCGATATAGAATCTTCTCATTCAAGGAAAAATAAATAATAAAAAAAAGAAGAAAGACCTTAATTGGGTGCTAATTATAACGTAACGAGTGGAAGAGGGACGAAATAATGATCATGGCGGAAGTCCTTCCTGATGCGACAGAAAGGTCTCATTTAGCCCGTAATTTGCCTGGATTTCCCCCTGGACTCTCGCGTTGCCGGAGCCCTGGATAGGTAGAGAGAGGGACGGCAGAGAGGGACGAGAGGGACGACAGAGAAGGACGAGAGGGACGGCAGAGAGGGACGAGAGGGACGACAGAGAAGGACGAGAGGGACGGCAGAGAGGGACGAGAGGGACGACAGAGAAGGACGAGAGGGACGGCAGAGAGGGACGAGAGAGACGACAGAGAGGGACGAGAGAGACGACAGAAAAGGACGAGAGGGACGACAGAGAAGGACGAGAGGGACGGCAGAGAGGGACGAGAGAGACGACAGAAAAGGACGAGAGGGACGACAGAGAAGGACGAGAGGGACGGCAGAGAGGGACGAGAGGGACGGCAGAGAGGGACGAGAGGGACGGCAGAAAAGGACGAGAGGGACGGCAGAGAAGGACGAGAGGGACGGCAGAGAGGGACGAGAGGGACGACAGAGAAGGACGAGAGGGACGGCAGAGAGGGACGAGAGGGACGGCAGAGAGGGACGAGAGGGACGACAGAAAAGGACGAGAGGGACGACAGAGAAGGACGAGAGGGACGGCAGAGAGGGACGAGAGGGACGACAGAGAAGGACGAGAGGGACGGCAGAGAGGGACGAGAGGGACGGCAGAGAGGGACGAGAGGGACGACAGAAAAGGACGAGAGGGACGACAGAAAAGGACGAGAGGGACGACAGAGAAGGACGAGAGGGACGGCAGAGAGGGACGAGAGGGACGGCAGAGAGGGACGAGAGGGACGACAGAGAAGGACGAGAGGGACGGCAGAGAAGGACGAGAGGGACGGCAGAGAGGGACGAGAGGGACGGCAGAGAGGGACGAGAGGGACGACAGAAAAGGACGAGGGGGACGACAGAAAAGGACGAGAGGGACGACAGAAAAGGACGAGAGGGACGGCAGAGAGGGACGAGAGGGACGACAGAGAAGGACGAGAGGGACGACAGAGAAGGACGAGAGGGACGGCAGAGAGGGACGAGAGGGACGACAGAGAAGGACGAGAGGGACGGCAGAGAGGGACGAGAGGGACGGCAGAGAGGGACGAGAGGGGCGACAGAAAAGGACGAGTGGGACGACAGAGAAGGACGAGAGGGACGGCAGAGAGGGACGAGAGAGACGACAGAGAAGGACGAGAGGGACGACAGAGAAGGACGAGAGGGACGGCAGAGAAGGACGAGAGGGACGACAGAGAAGGACGAGAGGGACGACAGAAAAGGACGAGAGGGACGGCAGAGAAGGACGAGAGGGACGGCAGAGAGGGACGAGAGGGACGACAGAGAAGGACGAGAGGGACGACAGAAAAGGACGAGAGGGACGGCAGAGAGGGACGAGAGGGACGACAGAGAAGGACGAGAGGGACGGCAGAGAGGGACGAGAGGGACGGCAGAGAGGGACGAGAGGGACGACAGAGAAGGACGAGAGGGACGGCAGAGAGGGACGAGAGGGACGACAGAGAAGGACGAGAGGGACGGCAGAGAGGGACGAGAGGGACGACAGAAAAGGACGAGAGGGACGGCAGAGAGGGACGAGAAGATCGAGAAGGACGAAAGGGACACAGAGGAAGGGGGCGAGGGGGACGACATACAGGGACGAGAGGGACGACAGACAGGGACGAAAGGGTCTAAAGGGACGACAGAGAGGGATAAAAGGGACGACAGGAAGGGACGAGAGGGACGAGAGGGACGACAGGAGAGGCAAAAAAGACAAGAGGGACGAAAGGGATGAGAGGGACGTAAGGGACTACAGAGTGGTACGGGAAAGACGACAGAGAGGGCCGAGTGGGACGAGAAGGTCGAGATGGTCGAGAGGGACGAGACGAACGAGAGAAAGACGAGAGGGCCGACAGAGAGGGATAAATGATTACGGGAGGGCTAGATGATTACGAGAGAGACGAAAGGAAGGAGAGAAACGAGAGGGACGAGAGGGATGAGAGGGGCGAGAGGAAAAATAAGATGGAAAGAGACGAGAGGGATAAAAGGGACGTGGAGCAGGAGAGGGGCGAGAGGAAAGATAGAAGCGAGAGGAACGAGAAGGATGAGAGGGACGAGAGGGATAAGAGGGACGAGACGTGCGAGAGGGAAGATAAGTAAGAGAAGAGCGAGAGGGATGAGAGGGACGAGAGGGAAAATAGTAGGAGAAGGAAGATAGGGAAGGTAAGTATGAGAGGGATGAGAGGGACGAGAGGGAAGATAAGTGAGAGAATGGCGAGAGGGAAGATAAGTAAGAGAGAGACGAGAGGGAAGATAAGTAAGAGAAGAGCGAGAGGGATGAGAGGGACGAGAGGGAAAATAGTAGGAGAAGGAAGATAGGGAAGGTAAGTATGAGAAGGATGAGAGGGACGAGAGGGAAGATAAGTGAGAGAATGGTGAGAGGGAAGATAAGTAAGAGAGGGACGAGAGGGAAGATAAGTAAGAGAGGGACGAGAGGGAAGATAAGTAAGAGAAGAGCGAGAGGGATGAGAGGGACGAGAGGGAAGATAAGTGAGAGAATGGCGAGAGGGAAGATAAGTAAGAGAGGGGCGAGAGGGAAGATAAGTAAGAGAGGGACGAGAGGGAAAATAGTAGGAGAAGGAAGATAGGGAAGGTAAGTAGGAGAGGGAAGATAAGTAAGAGAGGGACGAGAGGGAAGATAAGTAAGAGAAGAGCGAGAGGGATGAGAGGGACGAGAGGGAAAATAGTAGGAGAAGGAAGATAGGGAAGGTAAGTAGGAGAGGGAAGATAAGTAAGAGAGGGACGAGAGGGAAGATAAGTAAGAGAAGAGCGAGAGGGATGAGAGGGACGAGAGGGAAAATAGTAGGAGAAGGAAGATAGGGAAGGTAAGTAGGAGAGGGAAGATAAGTAAGAGAGGGACGAGAGGGAAGATAAGTGAGAGAAGAGCGAGAGGGATGAGAGGGACGAGAGGGAAAATAGTAGGAGAAGGAAGATAGGGAAGGTAAGTAGGAGAGGGAAGATAAGTAAGAGAGGGACGAGAGGGAAGATAAGTAAGAGAAGAGCGAGAGGGATGAGAGGGACGAGAGGGAAAATAGTAGGAGAAAGAAGATAGGGAAGGTAAGTAGGAGAGGGAAGATAAGTAAGAGAGGGACGAGAGGGAAGATAAGTAAGAGAGGGGCGAGAGGGGCAAGATTAACGAGAAAGAAGGCATGGTAGAAGGGAAGAAATGAGAGGGGCGAGAGGAAGGGTAAAGCTGGAGGGGAGAGAAAGACGAGAGAGACGAGAGGGATGAGAGGGACGAGAAGAAGGACAGAATCGAGAAAGAAGAGAGGGAGATAAATAAGAGAGGGACGAGAGGGACGAAAGGAAGGAGAAAATCGAGAAAGAAGAGAGGGAGATAGATAGGAGAGGGACGAAAGGAAGGGGAGAATCGAGAAAGAAGAGAGGGAGATCAATAGGAGATGGAGGAAAGGGATGAGAGGGACGAAAGAAAGGGGAGAGACGAGAGGGACGAGAGGAAGATAAATAATAGAGGGACAGAGGGACGAAAGGAAGAGGAGAGATGAGAAGGACGAGAAGGAGATAAATAAGAGAGGAACGAGAGGGATAAGAGGGACGAAAGGAAGATAAATAAGAGAGAGACGAAAGGAAGGGGAGAAAAGAGAGGGACGAGAGGGAGATAAATAAGAGAGGGACGAGAGAGACGAAAGGAAGGGGAGAAAAGAGAGGGACAAGAGGAAGATAAATAAGAGAGGGACGAGAGGGACGAAAGGAAGGGGAGAAACGAGAGGGACGAGAGGGAGATGCCTATGACCGTCGGCCGAAGCTCTTGGAGAGCAGTTTCGCTGTTCATCGTTTTCTTGGAGTTCATCTAATGGCCTCGGGAGCTGTTATCTTCCTGTCGCCTTGAGCTCATGATGGAGGTGTTTTGCTGGTGTTTGTCTCGACGGCTTGTAAACATTTCGTTAACTGATCTGTTGATTTCTCTCTCGCTCTCTCTTCTCTCTCTCTCTCTCTCTCTTTCTCTCTCTCTCTCTCTCTATCTATCTATCTATCTGTCGATCTATCTGTCGATCTATCTGTCAATCTATCTGTCAATCAATCCCTATATGTATCCATCCATCTATCTGTCCATCTCTCTCTATCTATCTATATATCAATCAGTCAATCAGTCTCTCTATCTATCTATCTATCTATTTACCTACCTATCTTTCTCTCTCTTTATCTCTTTCTCTCTCACTCTTTATATATATATATATATATATATATATATATATATATATATATATATATATATATATATATATATATACATATGTATGTATGTATGTACGTATGTATGTATGTATGTATATATATATATATATATATATATATATATATATATATATATATATGTATGTATGCATGTATGTATGTATGTACATCCATCTACCTAGTTATCTACCTATCTATCTATCTATCTAACTCTTTCTCTCTATCTATCCATCAATCAGTCAATCAGCCTATACATCTATCTAAGTATCAAAAACATCGACCCCCCCCCCTTCCCCCCCGTCCAAATAGACAAAGAAAAATGGAGTCACATCCCTTGCGCCACTTACCCACGCCATCCGTGTCCTATGACTTCATCAGTAACGGTAACAGGGATAAGACAGGCGCGTGACGTCCTGGTTAATGTTTTCGTGAATAATGAATGGAGTCTGTTTGGGGAGGAAGAGTGAACGAGAGATGAGGATGAATGATCTTGAAAATAAGGCTTGCAAGGTCTTTAG
>NW_028236340.1:0-5529 GCF_977035675.1 Penaeus japonicus | reverse complement strand
GACGTTGATACGCACAAAATCACAATTTTTAATGTGCGAAAGGGCCTCTCTTTGCTCGCATTCGCAAAACCCCAGACACACATCCCAACACTCGCACCCCGGACTACGGCCCCGTTTATATGTTAAAACTTTACACTAAACTCAAGAACCAAGCTAATTTATACATAGAATCACTTATTTACAAAACACACACAAAACACACACCACCAAAACCACCAACGAAATGCATTTTCTTTTTTTTTTCATTCATCATTTTAAATAAAACCCAGTCATTAAAAACACTTGCAGTTGTTGAAGACGTCGGTTCAGGGGACGAAACGCATTGACATTACTGTTGGCAACCGCGCCCGCCCCCTTTTGCAAATTAGACAACGCGTTCCTCACCCGCTTTTTAACGTTTAATCGCGGAATGTTTATCCTTCTTTGTTTTTAAAAACACTTGCGACGAGGACCCCCGTGGGGATTTTAAATGATCAGTCAAGATCAAGAATTTACCCGCATTTCTGTGGGTTTTTGGGTTTTCATGGGGTTTGTTTCTTGTTTTGCGGGCTTTTTGGTTTAATTCTTCCCGGCCCATAAATTTTCTCTCTGCTGAAAAAAATTCCCTGTCTCTATGATGTCAAAAAGAGGGGAAAAGGTTTTTAAAATGCTTTTTTTGTGCGTGAGGTAAAAAATTTTTTGGGGTTATTAAAGGACACGTTAAAAAGTAAAAAACACAAAGAGAAAGAAGGGAGACTTTTGGACACCAAATGCATAAGATAAATATCACTGCACTTACCACAAACATTTGCGAACATATGACAAAAATACGTAGAGAAAAAAATCTTCATTCACAAAATTCCAATGATAACCCCAACACAAAAAACCCCAACACAAAACAAACCACACAAAAACACACAACACAAACCCCCAAAACCCAAACCCAAACCCAAAAAACCCCCTCGTAAAAACCCCCGCCACCCCCTCGTTACCCTTAAACTTAGCCCTTTGGACACAAAAACATAGCCGAGGGGCGGAGGGGGCTTTCCCAAACGGGCTTCTCGGGACCTTTTTCCCGGTCGGCTCGGATGCCCTTTTGTCCTCAATCCCGTAAGGGGAAATCAGAGCGTTTTAATTTTTTGAAAGCACCCTAGGAGGGTTAAAAAATAAAAGGGGTTTTTGGGGATATCAAGTGGGAAAAGGAGTGAAGGGGATTTGCAGTTGCAAAAAAACAAGGGTTTGCAGCGCCGCCCCTTTTGGGGTGTTAATTTGAATTCCCCGGAAATAAAAAAGGGGAAATCAGAACAGCAAAAAATTTTTGTGTTTTAAAATTTATATATTTTATATAATAAATTTAATTTATATATATATATAAATATAATTTATACTATTTATATTTTTTATTATATATATTTATTTTTTAAATATATACATATTTTAACATAACTTTATTTATTTTTATTTTATATTATTTCCCCTTTATATTTAAATTTATATTTATATAAATATTTTTTATATATAATAAAAAATTTTTTGTGTAAAATTTTTTATACTTTTAAAATATATTTATTTATATATTTTTATATATATTTATATTATATATTTTTATAAAGAATTTAGTTTTATAAATATTTATATATTTTTTAATTTTTATATACATATTTAAAAATATATATATTTTTATATACTTTATCCCTATATATAATAATATATATTTTTTATATTTATATATATATATTATATTATAATATATATATTATATTTTATACATCCCTTATAAATTTACATTAATATATGTATATATATAACCTATCATTATTTTATATATATATATTATTATATATAAATATTTTTTATTACCCCAATTTATTATATTATTATTTATATTTATTTATTTTTATATATATATATATGTACATTATTTAAAAAATATTATTTTATATTTTATAAAATTTTATAATAATATATTTTAAAATTTTTTATATATTTTAAATATATTTTATATATATATATATTATATATATTTTTAAATTTTATATATATATTTTTTATATGTATTTATATTAATCTATAAATATATATTTTATAATATTTTATATATTATTATATATATATATATTATATTTATATTTTTTATATAAAATATATTTAATTATATATATATATATATATTTATATATTATATATATGTTTTGTGTGTGTTGTGGTGTGTGTGTGGTGTGTGGTGTGTGTAGTGTGGGGTATTTAACGAAGCAGTAAAAGAAAAAGAAAGGCCCAAGTAAAGAAAACCCTCCAAAAGAAAAAGCGTTGAAAGTTTGATCCGATCGCTTTTTCACAAAAACCCCAAAATAAAAATTGAAATGCCTCTGCGAAAAGTTTGAGGGAAATTTTTCCCCTGAAAAAAAAAAGGGGGGTTGGGGTGGGGGGGGGGGGGAAAGGTACAAGGGGACGTGAAGGGGGGAGTGGGAAAAGGGGAAAAAGGGGGGGGGAAAAAGGGAGGGGTAGGGTGGGGGGCGGGGGGGGGGGGGGGCGGCAAAAGAAAATTTTAGGGGTTTGAGTTTAAAATGGTTGACTTGAAAGGGAAAAAATTTTGGGGTTTTGGAACTTCCAAAGTTGTTTAAAAATGGCGAGCCCGGAGTTGGGTTCCCAGCTTTTTTTTTTCACGCGAGGGCAGTCTTTTCTTAGGGGCGATTATTTTGGGACTTACGCGCTTTTGGGTTTCAAGCTAAAAAAAAGATATGGCAAATAAACGGGGATTGGGAATTGGGGGGGACGGATAGAGGAGAGAGGGGGAGGAGAGAGAGAGAGAGTGTAGAGAGAGGGGGAGGGAGAGAAAGAGAAAAGGGGAAGAGAGAGAGAGAGGGAGAGGAGAGAGGAGGAGAGGGGAAGAGGAAGGGGGAAGAGGGGAGAGGAAAAGAGGGGCGGGACAGAAAGACAGACAGACAAACAAGCGGGCGACAAAAAACCCACCCGGGCCCACCCGCCAGAAGACAGAAAACCCAAAAAAACACATACCAAAAACCCCACAACCCCCAAACAGACAAAAATACGTACTTTAACCACTACTTTACATACAGACGGCCAGACACGAAAAAATAACCAAAAAAAGAAAAAAACCCCTCAAAGAACAGACTTTCAAAATCGCCCCCATGAAGTTAAACCCAAAATTCGGTGTAACTGAATTTCCTTTTTACATACGCCCTCAGGCGATTTTAAAATGAAAGGGAAGAGTATTTTTTTGATTTTAATTGATACAGTTAATCAAAAAAACCCGGAAAGGGGTGTTAGGAAATTAGAACATTAAAATAGGTACGGTTGTTTTTGATAATTTTCACGTGAGAGTGAGGTGTCATAGAAATGGAGGGAGAGAGAAAACGGAGGAGTGAGAGAGGGGAGAAAAGGGGGGGGGAGAGAGAGAGAGGGAGAGAGAGAAAAGGGAGAGAGAGGAGAGAGAGAGGGGGAGAGAGAAGGAGAGAGGAGGAGAGGGGGAGAGAGAGAAGGGGAGAGAAGAGAGAGGGGGGAGGGGAAGACGAAGGAGAGAGGGGAGAAGGGAGGGAAGAGAGAAGGGAAAGGGGGAGAAGAGGAGAGAGGGGGTTTTAGGGGGGGGATAGATCGATAGATAAATAGAAAAATTGTTTAAATAGAAAGAGGGGAGAGAGAGAGAGACGGGAGAGAGGAGGAAGGGAGAGAGAGGAGAGGAAAAGGAAAACGAGGGAGGAGAGAGAGGAGAGAGGAAAAGGGGAGAGGAGAGAGAGAGGGGAAAAGAGGAGGAGAGAGAGAGAGAGTTTAGAGAGGAGAGGAGAGAGAGGGGAAAAAGGGGGGTAGGGGGGAGATAGATCGATAGTTTGATAGAAAAAATTAGATAAATAGAAAGAGGAGAGAGAGAGGAGATGGGGGAGAGAGGGGGGGAGAGAGGAAGGGGGGAGAAGAAAGAGGGGGAGAGAAGAGAGAAGAGAGGGGGAGATGAGAGAGAGAGGAGAGAAAAGGGGGAGGAGAGAGGAAAGACGAGGGGAGAGGGGGAGGAGGAGAGAGAAAGAGAGGAGGGGGAGGGGGAAGAAGAGAGAGCGGGAGAGGAGAAAAGGAGGGGAGGAAAAACCAGAGAGAGAGAGAGGGAGGGAAAAGGGGGTTTGGGGGAATAAAACGTTATAGATAGATAAATAGTTTAAATAAAAAGGGGAGAAGAGAGAGAGAGGGAGAGGGAGCAAGAGAAAGGGGAGGAGAGGAGGGAGGGAAGAAGGGGAGAGAGGAGAGGAGAGAAAAAAGGAGAGGGAAAAGGAGAGAGGGGGGAAGAAAAAAAAGAAAGAAAAAAATGGATACCCGAAAAAGGGAGTGAAAAACAGTTTAGGAAAAAAAAAAAAAGAGAGGATAAGTTCGACCAGGACACCCCCCTCTTATTTTGATTTTGGGCGTTATTTTGGGGAGACAGAGCCGTCGTTTTTGCTCGTAAGAGCTGCAAGAAGGGCAGGCGTTTCGAGATAAGAGAACAGGGAAACAGTAAAAGAACACTTTTCGCAAAAATGCCCCAAAATCATGATGTTCCCCAGAATTCGGGAAGTTTGAGTTCCGATTCTTAAATTTTTTTATGATTAAAGAATTCCCTTTTAAAAGTTCGTAATTAAAGGCAGTTTTTTCGAAAGGGTTCTCGGTGAGGGGCATAAAAGTTAAAAGAGGGGTTGGCTGAAAAAGATGGGAGGGGAGGAAACCGATGTTTTTGTTATTAAAGGCAAGGTGCAAAGGCTCTTTTGGAATTTTGATCAAAAATTTGATATAAGTTACGTAAAGTGTGAATTTTTTATTACAAAGACGCCCAAAAAAACAGACCCCCTAATAAAAACCCACATAGAAATCACACACACAACACACCACCCAAAAAACACACACACACTACACACACCACACACACCCCACACACACACCCCACACAAAACACACCAAAATGCTACGTACACACCACGCACAAACCCTTTTAAAAGGGGCTGAAAACTTCCTTTTTTTTTTAGTATGCTTTTTCGGCAATTACAAACTCAGTGCCCTTTTTTAAAATACGTTTAAAATTTTCTTTTAATTTCCCTTTTTAAAGTGATTGTTTTAAAATTTTCTTTTTTTTTGCCCTTGCTTTTTAAAGGATTTAAATTTTTTTATATTTTTTTGTTCTTTAACGTGGAAATTTAAGAATGTTTTAAAAATTAGTCTTTCCAAAAAACTCCCGAAATTGGAAGTTAAAAATTAGGAAAAAAATGAGTTAAAAATTTTATATGAATTTTTAATTGTGCCCAAAAAAACCCCCCCACAAAAAACACGGTTGTTTGTGTGTTTGGAAAAAAAAAATGAATTTTCAAAAATTTTTCCCCGAAAATTTTCCCTTTCCAAACCACCCCTCATCTCCCCCATTTCTCCCCCCCCACCCTCACCCCCCACTGACCCCCTTTTCCCCCCACCCCCCCCGGCCCCCACCCTCACCCCCCTAATCTCCCTTTTCCCCCCCCCCCCCCACCCTACCCTGTTTTGTTGGCGCAAAACACAATTATTAATTTGGGGGTTTCCCGAAAA
>NW_028236339.1:5000-7577 GCF_977035675.1 Penaeus japonicus | reverse complement strand
CAGTTGCAGACCCCTGGGAAAGCAACATTTTGCTATTTTCTGTTTTTTTTTTCCTTTTTTTTTGATTATTATTATTTTTTTATTTTTATTCTTCTCTTTGTGTTTTTTTTTCTATTTTGTATTAGTTTTTTTCCTTTTCTGCTTGGAATGATTAAGTTAATGACATTGATGATTTGTAATATTGACCAATAATGCCAATGGTAATGATAATAATGTAATTCACAGGATTATGATAATGTTAATAAATAATGATGATAATTGATGATAATAATAAAGATGATGATATCAATCTTATTAACGATAATTAAGAAAATCAATGAAATAATAGCGATAATAATGATCCTGCAACTCACACAACAACAATGTAAATAACACATACTCTCACCACACTAAACAATAAAAAACAATAATCATTAGAAGGGACACCAATAATGACAATGCTAACTATAGATACAGAAACACACACACACTTAAAAAAAACAACACAACAATAATAAAGATGACAGTAGTAACACAGAACCAAAAAAAAAAAACATAACATAATTCGGGATGGTCTCATATAAGGACGGAGAATACGAATTACAAGATTTCTACCCCTTTTTCCTATTAAATCCAATTTTTAAGCTTCGTATCCTTTACTCTGGGCCACCCAACCTCTATATAGTTTTTTTTTTTTATTTCTCTGGGCGTGTTCTTCTCTTTCGAGTTATCTTTATCGGTGTCTATTGATTTTTCTCTTTCTATGTCGTGTGACGAGTGATAGGTTTTAGGGCTGCTTTAGTGATTGGATCTCTGTCGTTCTTTTTCGTTTTATTGTGTTGATGGCGCTTTTGAGATGATATAGTTTCGACTCGTTCTTTGTAGTTGTTATCTGTCTCTCGATAGTGAGTGTGTATCAAGATGAGAGAGAGTGATACGTGCAGAGAGGGAGTGGGTTGTGGGTGAAGAAGGGGGAGGGGAGAGGGAGAGGGAGTGAGAGAGAGAGAGGTGAGAGTGGGAGAGGGAGTGGAGAGAGTTGAGAGTGGGTGAGGGAGTGGGGAGGACGAGAGGGAGTGGGAGAGGGAGTGGGAGAGGGAGACGGAGAGGGAGAAGGAGAAGGAGTGAGCGTGGGGAGAGGGAGTGGGAGAAGGAGGGGAGAGGGAGTGGAGAGGGAAGCGGAAGGGGAGTGGGAGAGGTGAGAAGCGTAGAGAGAGGGGAAGGGGAGAGGGAGTGGGAGAGGGAGTGGGTGATGGGAGAGAGAGAGGGAGTGGGTGCGGGAGAGGGAAGAGGGAGTGGGAGAGGGAGAGGGAGTGGGTGAGGGAGCGGCAGAGGGAGTGGGAGTGGGCGAGGGAAGGAGAGAGAGGAGAGGAGAGGGCGTGGAGAGGGAGAGAGAGAGAGGGAGAGGGAGTGGGAGAGGGAGGGGAGTGGGGGGGGGAGAGTGGGAGGGGGAGAGAGAGAGGGAGAAGGAGCGGGAGAGGGAGTGGTGAGGGAGGGGGAGAAAGGGAGTGGGAGAGGGAGAGAGGGGAGAGGGAGTGGGAGGGGAGAGACAGTTGAGAGCGGGAGAGGGGGAGTAGGTTGAGAGAGGAAGAGGGAGAGGAGAGGAGGGAGGTGGGAAAGGGGGAGTGGGAGAGGAAGAGGGAGAGGAGTGAGGAGAGAGAGAGAGTGTGAGACGTGGGAGAGGGAGAGGGCGTGAAAGAAGGAGAGGAGAGAGGGAGTGGGAGTGGAGAGGGGAGAGGTAGTGGGAGTGGAGAGGGGAGAGGGAGAGGGAGAGTAGAGGGAGAGGGGAAGCGGGAGTGCGGAATGGAGAGGGAGAGGGAGAGAGAGAGAAGGACGAGAGACGAGAGGAGGAGAGAGAGAGAGGAGAGAGAGAGAGAGAGAGGAGGAGGAGAGAGAGAGAGAGAGAGGAGTGAGAGTGTGGGTGCGGGAGGGGATAAGGAGTGGGACAGGCGTGGGGACGAGGGAGAGGGAGTGGGAAGAGAGAGAGGAGAGAGAGAGAGACGAGAGAGATATAAAGAAAGAGAGAGAGATTAGAGAGAGCAGAGACCGAGAAGAGAGAGGAGAGAGAGAGAGGGACAGAGAGTGAAAAGAAAAGAAAGAAAGAGAGAGAGAAAAAAAAAGATATCACGGTACTTATTGATAAACCACACTCCACATTTACTCCTTTCTCTCCCTTTGTTCTTAACAAATGCTAAATGGAGAAATACGAATCAAGAAATTACCAGTCATAGACTCAAAACACAAACGCATAAAGAAATGCCCTATTTACCTGGTAGACAGGACTAGCTGACGGCAGCGACAGATTCCATGAGTTCTCAGTAGGCAACGAAGAAAAAAGAGAGAGAAAAGAAGAAGGAAGAAGAAAGGGGAGAAGGAGAAGAAGGTTAATGAGACGCAAGCGACAAATTCGAGGTGAATTCGATTTTCTTAGAGGGAGTTATTGTTCTGTGAAGTGAAACCTGCCAACGAACACGTATAGGAGAGCAGAGAGGAAGAGAGAGAGTGAGAGAGTGAGCGAGAGAGAGAAGAGAGAGAGAAGAGAGAGAGAAGTGAGAGAGAGGAGGAGGAGAAGAGAGAGACGAGAGGAGAGGAGAGAGAAGA
>NW_028236338.1:0-7560 GCF_977035675.1 Penaeus japonicus | reverse complement strand
AATTGGTTTCTGACCCCTTTCATCGTGAAACAGTTCCTCAATATATTCTGACCATCGCTCAAAAATTTATCCTTCTCCAATATTAGATTGCCATCTTTTGATTTTAAGCATCCTTTTGGTGAGCACATCTCTCGTCCTGAAAGCGTTTTCATTTTCTTGTTCATCAATGCCGTGTTTGTTATTTCAAGGAGTTTAATATCTTCACATTCCGTATCCATCCATGTATCTTTGACCTGCTTACGTTTAGCTTTTAATTCCTTATCGATATTTTTGTATTCAATACTTGCTCTGTTGGCAACCTTCTGACGTTTTTGCATGATTTCAAGGATTGCTTGAGTCGCCCAATTATTTTTGTTTTGTTTCTCTTTCTTAGGTGCTGTAATACCTTATTTTTAATCAATCCCAAGTTGACTTAGTGTGTGTGTGTGTGTGTGTGTGTGTACACACACACACACACACACACACACACACACAACACAACCACACACACACACACACACAACCACACACACATATATATATTAATATAAATATATATATATATATAATATATTATCATACGAAGTTTTTTTGGTAAATTTTCCCCTCGACTGTCTGTCCGAACACTGGCTTAACTCATGAATATCTATTATTGTTTGTTAATACCCGTTTTCTCAAAATCATGTCAATATGCGTTTGTAAATTATGTATATATATTTTATAATATAAAATAATAATATATAATATATATATATATATACAACAACATACATTATATAATATAATAAATAAAAAATATATATATATTTTATAAATAAAAATTAAATATATATATAATATATATTATATATATGTACACACCCAAAACCCCCACATAAAACACCCCCAAAACACACACACAACACAAAAACACACACACACCACACAACTCACACAAAAAATATAATATATATTTTATATATATATTAATATATTATATATAAATAAAATTTTTTTTTTTTTTTAAAAAATATAAAAAATATATATTTTTTATTTTTTTTTTTTATACAAAAATATATATTAAAAATATATATAATATAATATATTTATGTATAATAAACATAAAAAATATATTTATATAATATATAAAATATATAATAATATATATAATATATACATATTTATAAAAAATTATAAAATAAAAAAAAAAAAAAAAAAAAATTTATTATTAAAAAAACAAATATTAACAACAAATAATCAGATATTCATTGAGTAGCCATTGTTCGAACAGACAGTCGAGGGAAAGTTTTACCCAAAACTTCGCATGCATAGTCTCGCATGTTAACCCCCCCCCCCCCCTTTTGCCCCTCCCCCCCCTAAAAATGCAGTCCAATTAAATGTTCTAAAAAATCAATTAAATTCTAGGGATCCAAGCACACCAGGTAAGAAATTCATGCATATGCTCAAAAAGGCCTTTTGATATCAATTGTTTTTTTTTTCTTTAAGCCTTGGGAATCAAATTCATTTTTATTCTTCCGTTTGGGTTCATATTCCGGGGTAGGGGGCTTCTCTCGCTGTTTAAGAAAAGAGATTAAAAAAGAATTTTAATTCTAAACGCTGACACACACCCCATACACAACTAAAAATTCATCTATACAATAAATCTCGATTTTGTGTATTGTATTTTGCTTCAGGGTTTCCGGGGTTAATCATGCGAGAACGATGGTAGAAAAGCAGTAACGCATTTGATTTACAATACAATTTTTCCCCCCCTGACCGAGACTCGATCTCGGGGTTTCCCCAGAGTGTGCATCCCGCCCTAACCATAACCCTACAAAGAGCAACAAAAGAATTGTCGAACCAGGGGCCTTTTAAAACCCCCATGGGAAAAAGTCAAAATATTTTGTGTAAAATATATATAAAGTATGTATATATTAAATTATATATATATAAAATATATATATATATATATATAGTATATAAAATAATATATATATATATATATTATGTATATATAATATATATATATATATATAATATATATTATAATAAAATAAGTATATATATACATACTATATATTTATATAAAAAAAATATATATATATATATATAATATATATATATATTATATATGTTATTAGAAAGATAGATATAGACGTGAAAAAATATCATCTAGTCTACTATCTATCTATCTATCTATCTTCTATAAAATATATATATATTAATAATAATATAATGTGAAATATATATATATATATATATATATATATATATTTATATATTATATAATATATATATGTTTTTTATACAACACAAAAAACACTCGCCCCACACACTCACACAACACACATAAAATATACATATATATATATATATATAATATATTTATAATATTTATAATACATATATATATTTTTTTTCTTTTTTTTTTTTCTTTTTTTTTTTCTTTTTTCTTTTTTAAAATTATATATTTAAAAAATATATATACATAAATATATAAAAATAGTATATTTATATAAATATCATATACATATATATATATATAAAAAATATTTTATATAAAAAATATATATATATATTAATGTTTAAAATACAATATATATATATTTATATAATATAATAATAAAAAATAATATATATATATAATATTAACAATATATCTTGTAAAAAATTTATTATATAATATATATATATAAAATATATATATATATATATATAATAATATATACATGCTTATATTATATATTGATATATATAATTATATATATTTATTAATATAATATAGTTATAAATAATTATATATATATAATATATTATATAAAAATAAATTTATATTATTTAAAACATAATAAAAAAATATAATATATAATTAATATATATATATAATATATATATTTTTATATATAAAAATATATATAAATTAAAAATTAAATTATGCATACACACCACACCACACACCACAACACACACCCATATATATATATATAATGTATGAAATATAAATTTATATAATATTATATAATATATATATAATAATATATTTTATTATTTTATGTATATATATAAATATATAAAATATATTTTATAAAAATAATTATAATATATATCATATATCAAAATATTCTTATTTTTTTTATAATAATAAATTATATATATATATATATATTAATACACCTCATAAAAATATTATATCATAAGTATTATTATTATATATAATTATATATATTTTATTTATAGAGGGGGAGAGAGAGGAGAGAAGGAGGAAGAGAGGAGAGAGAGAGAGAGAATAGACAGAAAAGAGAGAGAGAAAGAGAGAGAGGACAGAGAGAACAGAGAGAAAACAGAAATACTGTAAAAAAATTTAAATTCTCTTACTTTTTAGAAAAGGGAAAATTGCCTTACCCCAAAATTTAGGTGAAAATCCCTTGTTTGATCTGACTGCTTTCCCCAAAAAGATCATTGAAATAAAAAACGCAAAATTATAAATTTATCATAGTTAAATAAAACAAACACTAAATGCAGTGGTGATTGTGATATAAAAAGGGGCCAGATATTAAAGTAAAAAAAAAAACCCTAAAATTTCTAATGAATATGATATCTTTAAAGAAAAAATTTCGTGGGAATAAAAAGGGGTTTACAGAATAAAAACTAAAATTCATCATTATTATCACGAGTGAACAAAAAGAAACTAATTAAATTTATGACCAATATGTCGGAAGATAAAAAATATCTTTAATATTTTTCAAATTTTAGTCAAAGTCTCATATGATTTTTGTAAACCACTTATGATCTTCCAAAGGGCCTCTTTACCCCCTTTCACTAAATCCGCCCTAATCACACATGAAACCATTTAATTTGTATAACAAGGGATGGTGACGTTGATGAGTTCGGGTTTATATGACACGCTTTTTTTATCACAAACCACTTTTTTTTACCATACTCGTTTAATCTTAAAAAGTCGATTATAAGAATACATATTCCCTGCTTTGCAGCTTCTTTTTAGTCGTTGGCTTTGCCCTCAAACCCCTAACTTTTTAAGCCCTTCCTTCGACCATAAATTTAAAGTCTCAAAAAAAAAACCCAAGAATTGACAGAAAAACATAATATTTTGAAACTGGGCCTTTTTTTCATTTCAAAAAAAAGCTTCCCTCTTCCTTCTTATCAATAACACCTGAATTTATATAATCTTATAATTACAAAAAGAAAAAGAAAAAAAAGGAAAAAAGAAGAAAAGAAAGAAAGAAAGAAAAAAAAAAAAAAACTACTCATGACAACAATATTACTCAGAAATACACGACAAACTGTACAATTTAAAAGTATGCAACAAGTAAGGATTAATAAAGGAAGTGATAGAGAAGCCAAGTAAAAAAAAAATAATGCTGAATTCTAAATTTTTGAAGTTAAAATAAAAAAGGGAAGAGAAATTGAAAGCGGTTCTTTTGGAGGACATAGTGAAACATGAATAACTAGTTATAAAATGTAGCAATGTTCCTCCTCTCGATCTTGAAAAAAATTTTTTTTCCTGGTGCAGTCCCCCAAGAAAAACAGAGGCTCTGAATTGGTTTTCGACTTGAGGGTTTTCAGGAAATGACAACGCGCAGCACTCTTTCTCCATCCCCCAAACCTTCGCGAGTGAGTGACGGCGTCGCTTGAAAGGGGAGGACAGGGAAACTATCCAAGAAAATAACGGGAACGTCCCTAAATATCCGTTTCCCAATTTTGAAAAACCTGAGTCACAGATGGTCATAAACGAAAAAAATCTCGACGCACATAAAAGGGAAAAACATCGAAAAGGGAAAATATTTTAATCAAAGTTTTTCTCTGCCCTTCTACCAGTCGGGTCTCGTGGCCGAGTGAAAGTCCTCGATTAAGATTTAAGAGCATTATGTTTCTTCTTCCGACCCTTCCGTGCATTGTGGCCCTCTCTCCCTCACACCCTTCCCCCTCTCTCTCTCTCTTTTCCTCTCCCCCCCCCTCTCCCTCCTCTCTCTCGCCCCCTCCCCTCTTCCCCGCTCTCTCCTCCTCTTTCTCTGGCTCTCCCCCCCTTTTTCGTCATCTAGGACACTTTCCTTACACATCTTTTTATTTTTTAATCTAATTAGTCTCTCCTTTCCTTTCTTTTTCTTGCTTCTTTACCCCAACGGTAAAAATTAATTAATATAATGGTCTTGCTTAGCTGAAACGGCTATTTTGGGGGGTTCGATAAAATTTGTTTTATTAAAAACAAAATATTGTTCAAATCGTTCCCGATTACAATATTACATACAAAAACAAAAATACATTAATATATAATAATATATATATATATAAAACAAAAACCCAAAATTAATATATTTTTTAATTTTTTAAATAATATATAAAATAATCAAAAAATTAATTTTTTTATTTTTTTTTAAATTTATTATTTTTTTTTTAATAAAAATAAAAAAATTTTTGGGTTTTTTTTTTTTTTTTAAATTATATATATATAATATATAAATAATATATTTTTATATTATTAAAAACCCACACACACACAACCACAACACACCACACACAAACACACCACACACACCAAATATTTTAAAAATTATATAAATATATAATTAAAATATATTTTTTAATAAAATTATATATTTATAATATTATATATATTATATATATTATATATATTATATATATATTAAATGCCACACAAACAACAAACCCGCACACACACCACACACAAAACCACCACCACACCACACACACCACACAATATATATATTATATAAATATTTTATAATTATATATATATATATATATATATAATATATAATATATTTTAAATATAATTACATGAATAATATAAAATGCTATTTTTAAATAAATTATAATATATATATATAAAAATATTTATAAAATTTTGTACATAATGTTTATATATAATATATTAATATTATTTTTAAATATATAAATGCATTATTATAAAAATTATATATATATATATATATATATATAATATAATATATTTATTAGTGTGGTGTGTGTGTGTGGGGTGTGTGTGTTTTGTGTAGTATATATAAAATGATACAAACCCCACACACACCCCACACACACACACACACCACACACATATATATAATATATATTTTATATTTATATATATATATGTATATATATATGTATGTATATATATGTACACATACATATTGCTACAAGCCCAGATAGGCCTGCGAGGTGTTTTGCCCCTTAATGAGGTGGTTGAGTAACCCGCTTGCCACTGCGTGGTGAGGGAGCGGAGGGTTGAGGAGGACTTGCTGGACCGCCGCCACACCACCACCACTGGGTTATGGCTTTGACTTTTCTGTTTTGCATAATTACTGGTCATAATTAAATGCAACTTAATTCATTCTTTTCCTGTCCATTATGACTGATGATACATAGAAAACATACAAATACAAAAAGTCTACATACATATATTTTTTCACAGCTTATTCACATCAGGTCATCGCATCATAGAGTATCGGACTTGCAACTTTTGTTTTCTCAGCAACATCAAAGTATTACATGTATGCTGATTTGTTAATATATATATATATATATATATAAATTTTTTTAAAATATAATATTATAAAAAATAAAAAATTTTTATAATTTTATATATATAATTTTAATATATACATATATGTAAAAAATATATATTAATATTATATATATATATATTATATACATATATAATATTATATATATATATATATAATTTTATATATTAAAAATTATATAAATATATAAATTTTATATGGTGTGTGTTGTGGTGTATATACAGAAATAAATCCAATATTAATATATACATAATTTTTATATTAAATATATAATATTTTATATATAAATAATATATATATTGTAAATATTAATTAATATATTATATATATAATATTAATAAATTTATTATTTATATATATGTAATATTTTATGAATTTTATATATTCTTTTAATAAAGGACCCAAAGCCCCCCGGACATTCGTGTATACAGTTTCTTCGGTATTTTCCTTTTCATTCCCTTTTTCTCTTTCCTTTTAGAACACCCCCCCCCCCCACCCCCCCCCCCCCCCCCCAACACCCACAAGCACACACAAACTAAGAAAAGATTTTTTTTTCCGGATTGTAGGTTTAATGGTACTCCCGGGGCGACAAAAGCTGGCCGATAAAAGACAGAAACCCTAAGACGACGGATCTTACCACCCTGAAAAATGAATTCGTAACGTCCATCGGTTTAGTTTACTTCATACCGACAAAATTCAGCGGTCCGGAAACCCAAAAATTTTTCAATATAATGTTGTTGTAGTAGTATATATATAATAATATTATATATATATAAATATAATAAATATTACTACATATTATATATAAATATATATATATAATATTATATATAAACATTTTGTACATATAGTTAAATTTTGTAATATAAATATATTATTTAAATTTTATATATATATAAATTTTTATATTTTATATTTTATACATTAATATATTTTTTTTTTTCCAACTCTTTTATAAATGGCAAAATAGTCGGGAAATTTTTTTCAAAACAACAAAGAAATATGAAAAGCCCTTTGAGGACCTTTCAGTTCTTCAAAT
>NW_028236337.1:12500-15141 GCF_977035675.1 Penaeus japonicus | reverse complement strand
ATGTTACTAGTATTATCATTATCATTATATTTATTGATAGTAGTATTATCATTTTCATTCTCATTATCATTATCATCACCATTAATATCATTGCTGCTTTTATCGTAATTATCATCATGATCATATCATTCCTATTATTATTTTATTATTTTTCTTGCTGTCATCACCATCATCCTCCTCATCATCATTATTATCAACTCTATTTGCGTTATTCCTAATTTTATCACTATCATTAACATTTTCAAGACTGTAGTAACTATCAAAATGATTCCGTTTTGAACACAGAAAGAAACATTACTTCATCTTTATTTAATAAGCTCGCTGCATAAAAAGAGAATACAAAATAATAATAATAATGATAATGATAATAATAATAATAATAATAATAATAATAATAATAATAATAATAATAATAATAATAATAATAATAAAATAATAATGATCATGTCATCGCAGAATTAACTCTTTTTTGAAGATCTTAACTGCCAGGAAAGTGGGGCAAATAGAATGAGCCGAACAGAAAAGCATAATCATTTTAATGTAAATTTTCTTTAGTTTTCCGGGGTGACAGTGTGCTCAAAGGTGCATAAATATTATCTTCGTATTGGAATAATGACCCACTTCTAGAAAAGTAATCTTCTGCGGATATCAAATTAGTCGTGAGTAGTCTCCTTCTTGTAAATATTGCAAATCAATATGAGAATCGACAATAAATGCTTGAATTGAAGAAATGGCATTGAAAGAGAGAAAAGTTTAAATTGTAAATTACAGTGAACTTTTTATACAATTCCGGAAGTATTTTCCCATCCAGGATTGATCTAAAACTTTGCCGTTAAAATGCGCTTATTCAAAGGACGTAATGAAGAACATTAAATTACACAATTCAATCGTTCCTCGCCGCATCGTGTCAGCACAAACACAAAGGATCTATATGACTATCTGCATCTGTCTAATCCCAGTGAGGAAGCTAAATGGAGCACCAAGCGAAATATGCAGAACTTATCAGGAGAGGAGCCAGCGGCCGGTAAAACAAAGAAACGAACGGCGCGGCGCCCCCGGTTTCCCTTGCCCCTTGCAACACCTCTGATACCACAGCATAAGTAAAGTCGAAGTAGCATATACGGTCTTAAGGTATAGACAGACTTTTGATCGACGACCAATGAGCTTTGACAGTATTGCTTCATCTCTCACCTCCGACCCCCCCCCGCCTATCCCCTTACCTTTTGAGCTCTTGGTCTCTTAGGGTTACTCTGAAGAGACGCTTACAAAATGGCGTCCTCGTGATCCTCTCGTATCACTTTATTTTCTTGAAGAGGCGAATGTGACGCAAGGTTTCTTAATATTTTCTGGGAATTTTTTCCTAGGTCGATATCATGTTTTGAATTAGCATATCATTTATCTACTGGTATGTATTATGGATATTGTATATTACTGTATATTAATGTGAATTCGTGTGTGTGTGTGTTTGTGTGACTGTGAGTGTGAAAGTGAGTGTGAGTGTGAGTGTGAGTGTGTGTGTGTGTGTGTGTGTGTATGTGTGTATGTGTATGTGTGTGTGTGTGTCAATGCATCTACGATTTTTTCCAGTAGTAGGAAGTAGGAAGTAATAGCAAATCAAGATAACGAGCAGAAATAATTTTATTAAAAAAGCCTTTCTTTACGACAAAAGGCTTTCGGGAGATTCATGCGAAACCCGACAAAAAGGGGCAGATTTTATTCATATGAGAGATAAAGAGAGAGAAATGGAGAAAGAAAAAGAAAGCGAAAGGGAAAGAAAAAGAGAAAGAGAGGGAGACAGAGAGAAAGAAAGAGAGAAAGAGAAAAAGAGAGAGGGAGAGAGAATGAAAATGCTCTCCCATATGAAGTAACGTATTGATAAAAAAAATATATATAATCAGTGTGATACGTAGCGAACTGGAATCCGGATAATAGGTTTATTCTTTGATCTCAAAATGTTGGAAAATGTCAACAATGCAAGTGTAAAAATCTTCAAAGGGTCTTTCAAAATTAACCAAAGGTGTGTGCATGTTTATGTAGACATACATTTAAATATGTGTGTGTGTGTGTGTATATATATATATGAATATATATATATATATTACTACTTATATTTGGTAGTGTATACTGTATGTATATTATAATAGATTAATATTATATATAACATTATATCGATTATATAAAAACATTATACCTATATCTATATATATATAATAGATATGATCATTTATTAATTTATCTATATATATATATACTTATAATAAGTATATTTATATATATAATATCAACCATACTATATTTATATATAATAGATATATACTATAGATTTAAATTACTACATATATATATTAGCTATATTATATATATATATACTAATATAGTTTTACTCTAAAATATATATATTATATATATATATATATATATATATATATAGTTATAGTATATTTACCAATAAATATATATAGTATTTGATAGATCTATACTATATATAAGTCATATAGGAATATATATAATATATTTAGATATAGAGAATATGTGCTGTGTGGTGTGTGTGTCACGGTGTGTGTGTACTATGCATAAAATTTATATCTGTGTATATATATGCGTTATATATAGCTTACTAATTATTAAGATATATATTTAT